>NC_065970.1:7500-60000 GCF_021464435.1 Cataglyphis hispanica | reverse complement strand
TCACACATTCCATCTGATGACTTGCCCAATCCTTACGTTGACAAAATGTAGAACAATATGGCGTTCGTCTACATAGGGAACATTCTGCGAATGCTTCTCGATTGCAGTTGGCACACTAAAATTCATTATTATTATTATTATTATTTTCTTTCTCTTTTCATCATGAAAATAGAAAATAAAATATCTTTTCCTGTATTTTTTTTACCTTTTTATTATGTGCATCGGATGCTGGTTGTAGTCCAACAGTTTCGATAACATCCGTCCGTCCACCGAGTTGTGCGACCAGTGCCTGCTCTCTTCTCTGCTGTCTGTTTATTTCCTTCACTTCTTCCAAAGTACGTCTAAATTCGTAAGCTAATTTTATCATTTTATTTGACAATTCATCGAATTTCTTAAAAATGTCGTCGCCTTGACCATTCTCCGTTTGATGTGCATTTTGCACGACAGAATCCTGTTCCTGAGATTGTTGTACAACCAGCCCACCATCTGTGGAAACAAATTGTGGCCAGACCTCTTTGTCAGGCACAACGACCTCGTCGCCGCTTTCGTCATTATTGCTGCCATCTCGTGAATTTTCAATTTTATGTTTACGCAAGGGAGCATCTCCGTCAGATGGATCCCTAGTTCTCCTCCGACGCTTATACGGAGTAAACAATCGCACCGGTCCTGTCTAAACAGATTGATAATGTTGTGTAATTGGAACTTGAGTTTCTTTCAAACAGGAAATTTTAAAACAAATATTTTATTTACTTACCGCGCTGTCATCATCGCAACACGCTGCGCAAGTACAGGAAGTGGCATGCGGTTTTAAGATTTGTTCGTCGATGAGGGTTTGCAAACTTCTTCCACCAAATCGAATACTTCGTTTCCAGTCTTTGCTAGACGCCCTTCCACAGAGAGCCTCGAATTCACTAGGCGTATACCACTCTGAGCCAACTTTGATACAACGACCTCTGCCGCCAGAGCCGAATCTACTCTTATGCAATTCTGCATTTGTGTTCTTACATCTGACAGGTAAAACCGCTAAATTTGCAGATTCAGACCAACTGTATATTGGCTGAGAATTGGGTGTGGATACATGTATCTGTTCCGATTCTGTTTCATCCGCACTATTTTGAATCACTATGTGGGTTGCCTTCAGCTCACCATTCCAACGTAAAGGATCCGAGTCTTTATCATGACGCGAGTCACAGATGAAACCATTATCAACGCATAGCATTTGTTTGAATTGTCCTGAACCTGGCAGCTGCGCAAATAATGAATATAATTTATATATTATATTTACTTACACATACACACACACACACACACACACACACAAACACACACACACACATATCATATACACATAGATACAATATATATTGTATGTTTTTACATGTTTTTATATTTTAGAGAAATTTGATTAATGTTTATAATAGAAATGCTATATGATTGCCAGAGGTGCACTACATTTGTAAACATAAGAAACTAGATGTTCGCATTGATTTTGAATCGATTTGTGCTACAATATCAGTCTGGATCGATTTTGTGCTATCTTTGAGCTATATATCAGATTTGCGTTTTATTTAGATTGGGAATTGCGTAATATCTCAAAGCTGTCTCGTGATTTAGGAAAAAAAATAAAGACAGAAAAAAAGTAAATAAATAAAAAGAATAAAAATTGGTAACATAAATTGAACGAAAATCGTAATGTATCGAGCGCCAAGCTCGTTGTTGATGAAACAGCACGTGTTATCAGATTGTCATCGCGTTGAACAGGCGCACTCGTACGCATCATATGAGCATCATCGCGGATAAAATAACACATAAGAAAAATAATAGTCCTCTCTTATATATACTTTATCGTAAAATTGCCACAATACTCGGTGCGTCTCTCCACGTCCACGGCGTGTTAATCTGGATTTTACGGGTATACCTGTAGCTGATCTGAGGTGATGACGTTGAAGGTCGCGCCATGAGTCGAATTGGATACGCCGATGATGGAACCTACAGGTAAAGAAACCGGCACACCAACTCCGGGAACGCCCGGTACGCCCGGCACCGAAGTAACACTCGCCGTGACCGCGACGGGATGTGCCTCGTGCTCACTCGTCAGCGCGGTCGCCTCCTCGGTCTCGCTCGTCAACGGTTCGGACATGTCCGGTAGCACGGCGACACTTTCCGATGTTTGGCTCTCCTCCATTTCGGCTGTTCTCGCCTCGCCTCGCCTCGCCGCGCCTTCGTCTCCTCGCCTCTTCGCCACCGTCGTTCTCTACGATCGTACCGATGGAGCCTGATGTAGGGTAGCAGATAGCTCACTCAAGCCCAAGCCCACCAAATGAAACCCACTCAAACTTCAAGCCCACATTACATATTTGTCTGCCATTTGCCGTCTGCCGTCTGCCGTTCGCAATCGCAATTCGTTCGGAATCGTTGGCACAATAGCGTCGGCGCAGGCGGTCCGGTCGCACAGCGCTCCAACCACCAACCACGATGTCTAATTTATCCAATCTAGAATGAAAGGATGACAAAAATCTTTTCATCTAGGTTGTAATCTCTGCATGCTTTTAGCGACAATTTTCCGTACTTTATTTACTCATACACATATAATATCTATAATCTCATCTGTAGGTTGCATTGTGCTTAATAAGTTTTTAATTATTTTTATTATTATGAACTTTTAAATTGCTGTATATTGTGCTGTGTATATATATATATATATATATATATATATATATATATATATATACACGCACACATAATCAAAAGATAAGATGTGTGTGTGTGTGTGTGTGTGTGTGGTGTGCGTGCGTGCGTGCGCGCGTGTGCGTGTGTGTGTGTGTGTGTGTGTGTGTGTGCGTGTGTGCGTGTGCGTGTGTGTGTGTGTGTGTGTGTGTGCGTGTATGTATGTATATATATATATATATATATATATATATATATATATATATATATATATATATATATATATGAATATACGTATATGTAATATATTATTCATATCATAGAGTATATACGTCTATGCACATACATGTGTGTGTATATTTAATCATAAATTTACTTTTCGAAATTATGTAGTAATTAAATTGTGTGAAAAATTAATATGTAACTTTAAATATTTATATATTTTTTATCAAGCAGAATATATATTTTATCCTTTTATGTATGTAAAAATCGTAGCAGTTTTATATTATGCGCGCAGCGGACAATAATTTGATTACAATAATTACATATAATTTTAGATATTGTACGTGCACGACATAAATTGCATTGCCGATGAATAACCAAAAAGCTGAGCATGTGAGTACCAAAAGGAAATATTGCAATATGTGTAATATGTTACATGTTTATATTTATCTTCTACACGTACACACACACACACACACACACACACACAAATGTCAAGAAAATTATTTCTCGATTTGAAAATTGTAACAATATCAATTGAGTCGAAACAATTGTTATAAAATTTAATACAATAATTTCAATGCAAAGTATTTCCTCTTCAAGAAATATCATTATATTTTTGATATCTATCGGTCTAATATCGCGTAATAGGTTTATCTTTCCTATAAATGAGTAATTGTCTATGAAGCTATGATTAAATTAAAGAAATCAATACAATTACAAAATTCTCATTGATAGAGATAATATTTACCTATCTATGTCGCTATAAGCACTCTCAAAATTTACTTTAACAATTGTGGAATAAAAAATTTTCTTTCTCTTTTTATTCTTTTTCTCTCTTCCTCTTTGTTTCTTTCCTTCATCTTTTTTTGCTTCTCTTCTTCTTTTCTCTCCCATTCTGTTTCTCTTTTTCTTCTTCATATGATAAAAAAAAAAAATTAAATTAAATTAAAAAAATAAGCAAATATAATAGTTGAAAAATTTATTATATTATATTTGAATTATTTCCATTAAAAATTTCTTTATAAAAATATATTTTTTATATAAACATTTATATTATCTTATCTCGTAATTATAATTATGCTATATGCACATGATGTCGAAATAATATATAAAAAACTTTGCTCATAAAGCTCGTACTTTAACGTGTCTCTTACTCAACGTAGCGATTATAATCGCACATTTTGAGGTGACGAGAAAGTACAGCACTTATCTCGATTCATGACAGAAGACAAATACAATGCTTGTTATTCCGGGCATCAATTAAATTTCTCGACTTTCCCTTGAAATTTTTATGTGGATTAAGCTTAACTCTCATTGTCAGTCGTTACAATTTACTGCATGGTATGCAGACCGTGTAAACAGTGTTTGGGTATATTAGACTTGACACCTTGGATCTATAATAGATAGTTGACATGTTCCGTACAAGAAACTAAACAGTCGGTCTTTGAAAATTGTAATATTTTGACTTGAAAAAGAAATTTATATAGAATTTTATAAGAAAAATTTAATAAAAAAACGATAGTTTTCCTTACAATATAACGATATAACGTAGTGTTTAAATTTTTCAACATCGCCTTTCTCTCAACATATCAAGCTTCAAAACAAATTAAGCTTCCTAAAATGATCAGAAATCGGTCGTTAATCACGTTTTTCATATGCTGCATCATGTTTAATATTTACGTGAATGCTTGGGATTACGGCAGGCATAGGATTTCGAATAGAAGATGGTTGTGGCAG
This sequence comes from Cataglyphis hispanica, assembly GCF_021464435.1. Classification (NCBI taxonomy): domain Eukaryota; kingdom Metazoa; phylum Arthropoda; class Insecta; order Hymenoptera; family Formicidae; genus Cataglyphis; species Cataglyphis hispanica. Next base: position 55,371 of record NC_065970.1, on the reverse strand, counting down.
AAAAATGATAATAGTGCTACCACTTCAATTCAAGAAACGGCGGCGAAACGTAAATGGGAATTGCCGAAACTTTACAACAATAATTGGACACATATCGCCAGAGAGAAAAGACGTAAGTGACGTACTGTAGAGTAAATACTCGACAGTATATACTTGACGTAAAGGAAAGATATATTATGGGATTATTGCTCACCCAATAGTCTTCTCGCTGTTCACATTGGTGAAGTTCGACAATAGCATTTGCGGTGGATTAAATGGAGAGAACGGCACATGCGTCGCGGCGGCGGAATGCATGCAACGTGGTGGTACCTCCAGCGGTGTCTGTGCAAATGGTTATGGAGTGTGTTGCATAGGTAAATTTATAAATAAATAAATTCGACTTTTCTTATGTTGATCAGTTTTCACATTGAACACTTCTTAGAGATCACAGACACATTAGACATTTTTATGATATAAAAAAAATATTTCAACTTATCTTTTTATTCTTTACTTTTGACAGTCACTGTGTCTTGTGGTGGATTGACTGCTGACAACAATACATACTTTGTCAATCCAAATTATCCGTCTACTTTTGACGGTATGGAATCATGTCAAGTGACACTAGTAAAGTCGCATCCAGATGTATGCCAATATCGGTATAGTTTTTAAGAATATACATATGTATAGGGCGCTTAATAATAATTTTTCTAGTTTTTAAGGAATTTATAATTATTTAAAAGAACACATACACAAACATATATTCGGAGTGTAAAAGTTTTAAAGAAAAGAGAGCTTGGCTTCTTATTTGATCTTACTTTTTATTGCAGATTAGACTTTGAACAATTTAATATTAGGGGGCCGGAAACGACGAATAATGTCTGCACTTACGATCAATTTATCGTTTCTGGTGGCAATCCAGTACCAACGATATGCGGTAACAATAACGGAAATCATAGTAAGTATTTTGAGAAAAAAGAAAAGTAAGTATATTATTACTTACTTTATCTTTTTATTGTTAATATTGTTATCAAATTTTTGATTTACAAGCGTAAGTACTCTTTATAGTGTACATAGATACGGGTGTCGGACAAACTAATCCGGTAACTTTGACTTTTGTCACGAGTGGCAGTTCATTTCCACGATCATGGAAGGTTCGCATCTCGCAGATACAATGCAGTACGATATACCGAGCCGAAGAGGGTTGTCTCCAGTATTTCACAGGAGTTTCTGGTCAAGTAAAATCCTTTAATTACGATCCGATGACCGGATTGCAGTTGTCGAATCAAGATTACAGTATATGCATCAGAATGGAGAGAAACTTTTGCGGAATTCAATACATGGCGTGTACTGACGACGGTACAAAAGAAAAATACTCATATCTAATAATAATGTACATATATATAATACATGAAGAAAAAAATACAAAAAGTATATAGATATACAAATGTATATATTAAAAAGATATCAGTAAAATCTCAAAAATTATGATCTTAAGAAAATTTTTTTTAGATGTAACGTGAAATTTTAAAACAATTTTTTCTTCAAATATATTTTCTTCAATGATTGCAAAAATAAACATGTAATATATATATATATATATATATATATATATACGGTCTTGCGACAAAGAAAGAGAGAGAGAGAGAGAGAGAGAGAGATCCTGCACACATACACACATACACAATATTGATAATGCTATCTAATGCTATGTGTGATTTATTTACAGCTCAAGGGATGATGTCTACCACGGCAGGCGCAGCGGGTCAAATAATGCGTAACAATGCATTTACGCTGACTGGAAATACACAAAACACGCAAATAGTATCAATGACAGGAGCATCTTGTTTGACCGATTGGTTATCGATACCGTGCGCTATCAATTTGGGCCGGATGCCCATGATGCCGTCGATATGCGCTGATCGATTATGTGGCGGTACCTTCAATTCGGAACCTCAGAATCTGAATTCATCATCTGTTATTAGTAAGTTTTGGATTAGATATCTGTATTATTATTCTAGTATACGTGGAATCTTAGTATATGGAATATTATACATTTTTCTTAAAATTTTTAAACATATAAATCGTGCAGTCTCGCGTTTCGTGTAGTATATATTATACGTATTCTCAAGACAGACTAAAAATAATAAAATTTTTTTATTATTTTTTATTATTTTTATTTTTTTAATATTTTGTGTATTATTTTATATATAACAATGAAAAAAATATAAATTTATTTGCAATGAAAAGTTATGAACACTCTTAAAGTTATATATATCATATTTTTCATTATTATATTTAAAATAAAATATTAAGAGGATGATAAATGATTTGTCTCATTATTCTGTACATAAAAACATCACGTTAAGATTATTGAAAACTAAATATTTTATAAAGTATCTTATTTTTTATATCGAAATATGTCAGATTATGATACAAAATAATTCAAAAAATATTTAATAAAAAAAATACTTTATTATAGTATTTTGAGAAGATTTCAAAAAGATCTATCCCACTCCTCCTCCAGATATTTCAGGGGTCCGGAATTTTTTCTTTATCTTGTATTATATATCCTATATTCTTTATCATCAGTTTCTATATAGTTTTTTCAATTACTCTTTTAGGTACTGTAAAGCCGTTCCGATTAATTTTTCACACGGACAGTACCGAGGCACCAGGCGATATTGGAAATAAAGGTTTCTGCCTTAATTATGTGCAACAGCCATGTACAACAAAATTAAAATAAGGATCATGATAAAATTGAAGGACTGAAACACAAGTTTGCGGAATATCAATTTTTATTTTAAAATTTGTAACACATTTTTTTGTAGCTGTGTTGATTTATGAAGAATTAGCTTAAATAAGAAAAAAGAACTTGATAGCTTAATTCTTAGTTTTATGTAAAGAAGTGACGTCATAAATCAACAAAAATACACACACACACACACACACACTATATGTGTGTGTGTGTGTGTGTGTGTGTGTGTGTGTGTGTGTGTGTGTGTACACGTGCGCGCGCGCACACACACACACATACGTATTTCTCTTCACACGAATATATCTTTTTTAATGCGTAAATGTTAAATTTATTATAACGTACACATTCTTGTAGATTAAACAACAATCCTGTAGAAGAAAAAAAAAATACATCTTTTAAATTTTTAATAGATATTCTGTTTTTATGTAGAATCTTTTTCCCCATATAATAAAATATACAATGTTAAAAACAATAAAAAACGATACAATAATGATAACCGCTATAAAAATTGTGTTAATGTTCCGTTATCGAAACTTATTGGTCTAATGTAGAGAATAATAGCGGTAAAATATTATGAATATAATATTATAATATTCACAAAACTTTCACAAACTTCGAATTATTAACAGCTTGGTAGACTCATCAAAAGAACTTAAGCCAACGCTTAAAATGGCTTAAATTATAGATGTATACAAGCATTTATACATTAAATAAAAGCAGAGAGTTTTTTCCATCTTTTCCTGATAAAATATATAAACTAGTAATATTTAAATATGATTATAGAATGAAAATACGCACGTATTATCCGCGCGTGTGCGCGCATATTATAGGTGATTACATAAATCCAGATGTGTATGTGTGTGTATGCTATGGAGGAGGGAAGTGAGTAACATAGATGATTACATAAATCCAGAAGATAGATCGGATGACATCATTTTATATAGGTGTACTTACATACATGGTTATTCGCAAAAATAATTAGTTGTCTTAAAAATTTACATTAACATTATTTTTGATAAAAAAAAAAAGAGGGAAAGAAGAGAAAAGAGAGAGAGAGAGAGAGAGAGAGAGAGAGAGAGAGAGAGAGAGAGAGAGCAAAGAGCACGGTATATAAAATTTTTATAATTTGTATATTATTGAGGATATAAGATGTAAATATTATATATTCCTAAAACGATGAATTTTTTCAATTAATTCTTCGAATAATTTTTCAAAATTTTTTAAATATTTATGCTCTTTCAATTTCATGAAATGCAATTGTAAGCTTTTTAGCAGAAATAATGTTAAATTCGCTAATTATATCACTTAACTGTGCATCGGTATTTATTACTCAAGTGTTATCCATTATTATTTTACATATTGGTCAAAATATAGTGTGATCTATTCTAATCAGACAGAGATGTTTCTCGCATTTATATTAAAATGCGGAAGAATAAAAAGCGATCACAATCTTCTTCTTTAAAAGTATCAGTCAAGATAAGTATAAACTGATTTTATCATATAGTCTAACGGCGATCACAGTTACAATAAATTTTCGTTATAAGTCTTTTGAAACATCACGACAATTTTCACATTGTTTCATTCAATATAAATCAATACATTGAATAATTCTGCCTTTAAGCAATTATCATGTTAAAATGTGAAAAGTTGATCTCTCTTACATCGACTATATAAGCATGGAAAATATTTACAACATAAAATAAATAAATAAATAAAATCACAAGTTTAAATAATTGCGGGCTAGTAAGACATAAGCGCAATGGTAGTTTTATAGAAAGATAGAATAATAGAAAATGAATAAAATATTTTTGATTTTATAAAACAGATAGCCAGCAAAATATGTGAAAATGTTAGTACAATGACGTACACGTATCTTTGATTCGATAATGCGATATTATTGCATTATGAGTGTTTTTTTTTGTTGCTTATTCACTTTCAATTATTGTTTCGATTAATATTTCATCTCTCTCAATAATACTGTTTATTCTCTCCGAGATCATATAATCCGATTTTTTGGTCTTTTTTCCAAACAAGAGAGACATCATATATCCAAATATATATTAGTAAATATATAATCGTGTAAACAATAATGTATGTATATGTAGAAATATCTAGTGAGAGTTGCCAATGTTGGATCAAATAATCATCACAGGCCTCTAAAGTACAGGTATTCCTTAAGTTATCGAAGAATACGTTAAATACAGTAATTCCTTAAGTTATCGAAGAATATGTTGAATTATATCTCTTGATTTAAACTTGACGAAATATGATTTAATGCCCTAGGTGAAATAGGCAAAGTTTAAAGAATTGTTGATTGTGTTAATCAATTCTGATAATATAATTCAATATTGTCATGTGCATATGTGTGTCTTTTATAAAATTAGCAAGATAAAAATAACTGCTTCTTAACATTTATCGATTAATTATTGTGCGAAATAAATTTTGTTTATAGTAATCGACCGATCAATTAATTATATCGCAAAATTAATCGCAGTTGTACAAGTATAATTTGATGTTAGTGGCAGTGCGAGATTTGTGAACGGATTGTTAATCTGTGTATATTTTTTCCATTTGACTGTTAACTACAAATATACATATATTTAACGCAAGTGGAATTATTGCCGTGTCAAAATTGGGAAACATACGTAAAATCGAAAAAATACGCAAATATCGATGACGTTCAATTACGTTTTATATCCGTGCTATGAACAAACGTTTATATACGTTTTACAAAAATGTGTAAAGTAACTTTGTAAGATTTTCCAAAAATATGTTTTTTTACAGTCTATACTGTATAGAATTCTTCGAATTGATCTTGTGCGATAAAATTATACACAATACAAGTTACAAGTACTAACTGCGCAATAATCACTCTTTACGATTACATTCTGTTAAATTTGAAATTGTCAAATTGGTCAAATAATGGCAACTCTCCATCGTTAAGATATATAATATGCAAGCTTATTAAATACATACATGGACAGATCGTCAAACAAAACTCCTTATTTCTTAGAGAGTTTAAAGAAAATCGCCCTTCCTTTTTTGTCTATTATTATATCTCGTAAACGCGACATTCTTTTGCGCAATTATTCCTTCGGTAAAGCTTTCATGAAATAAGTCAGCATATCAATCGGTAGCGGAAACACAATGGTAGAATTCTTCTCCGCCGATATCGTGTTCAGTGTCTAAAATTCAGAGAAAAGTGCAAAGAACTCGTAAGAGATATATACGCACAAGGACAGTGATGGCAATGGTAGATTATTTTGACAGCAATCTGTCTAATCGAGAATAATAAATTAATCACAATATTTGAAATTAATGATAATAATATAGTAGTTTACCTGCAAATAACGGAGCTGCAAAGCAGCAGGAGAATCGCCAATAACCTCCGATGCCTCTCTTAAAGCCCTGCTAGCCTTTTGTTCACCTTCCGCAGCAATCACCTAAGCAAATAATTATAATATGGTTGTAAATTCGACGTTGCAAACAAAATAATAAAAGTTTTTATTGACATGGCTTACTTTAGCTCGTGCTTCACGTGCAGCTTCGGCTTCTGCCGCCATGGCTCGCTGTAGTTGAACAGGTAGACGTACGTCTTTGCTATGTAAATAATATAAAAATTGCTTTACACACCAACACACACACACATATGCATATATATATATATATATATATATATATATACATATATAAACTCTCTCAATGTTATTATTATTGTAAAAGTTTTTATAAAACTTTTGTGTGTGTGTGTGTGTGTGTGCGTGCGTGCGTGCGTGCGTGCGTGTGTGTGTGTGTGTGTGTGTGTGTGTGTGTGTGTGTGTGTGTGTGAGATAATTATCATTATATTATCATAAAATAATGAGCACTATATATAAAATATACAATTAATTATTATTGCCATTATATAATAAAAGTGACTTGTGTTACATTACTTACATTTCGACTCGTTCTACTTTTATTCCCCATGTATCAGTAGCTTCGTCTAGAGAAACCTAATATATTTGTAATAGTTATATTAAGATGTGATTAATATATATTATAAAACATTTCTTTTCTTAGAGTATTTCTTATAAACTGTATCAACATATATTGCTTAAAGAACTTGACCAATTTTAATATTGGTCAATACGATTTCAAGTCAGCTATTAACAGAGATCTGAGTCTCACATCTCGAATTGAAGAGTATCAATGAATGATAAAAAATATTTATAGGCACAGTGATCAAAAAATATTTATTGTTTAATTTAAAAACGTTTTATATTAAATATCTTTATTTAAGGAATAAATATAAAATTTAATTGTATGCATGTGATAATTATGTTTTAATACGTTAATTCTTTTAAATACACTGCTTTTTATAATTTGAATATATTTATATTTTATAAATCAATGCTATATTATTCCATCGTTGCGTGTCACGTATTGGTAAACGTTAAGTTTTTTTATTTTATTTCAATTTGGATAATTTTGATCAAGAATTGCAAAATGAATGTAAGTATTATATTGAAATAATTTCTAGCAAGGTTTTAAATATCCAAAACTATGTCATATTATAATTTTGACATTATTCTCAAAAATTTGATACCTCAATAATATGATCATACGCAAACGGTGCAAAAAAATAGTTGGCGTCAAATTCTTTTTGACATACCTGCATATTTCCAGAGATTGTTTCACGTTCGCTCAATATTTCATGAAGTGGTCGCGTCCCCATAGTATTCCTCAGGGTTGTTTGGGCCAGTAATCTCGTGCTATGATGTGCGTTTTCCACATTCGCAATCGAAATTGTCGCGTTATTAACGCGATAGTAAACCACTGCGTCGACGGATACTGTAACGCTGTCTTTTGTCAATACCTAATACAAATAAGTATGAATAGATAGATAAATTGTAGATAAAAATAAATAAATTAATATTTTAGCATAATTTTAAGTTTAAATGATCAATGACTCAAACAATAATCACTTAACAATGATATGTTCAAAGATGTTGAAGAACTAATAAGTAGCCTGATAATAATAGTAATATTTGATGATAAGATTTTTACATGTGCTTATTATTAAGGATGTTTTACAATAGTAACAAAAAACTGTTGAAATTAAAAAAAAAACATATTTTGTATATTTATACTATTTGAAAAATCAAATAAATAAATTTAGATTATAAAAAAAATTAAAGTATTACAAAATATTATATAGTTTTTGACGTCTTCGTAAAAGAAAATAGTTGTAGTTAATATTTTTTCTAATTTGACAAAATTTTTCGTGAATATTTTCTGAAATCAACTGCAAGAAACAAAGAAAAATGGGTAATTTATAAAAAGAAAAAAAAAAAAAGATAATATTTTTCTACAATTCTTAGCAAATAATTTTTACGAGTAATTTAAACGAGTAAATGGATCTAAATTAAGTTTTACACAAATATTTATTAGTGTTCTTATATGTGTGAAAATTTTTATTTTGTTGGCATTGTTTTTAGTTTTCCAATTCTTATTTTTCTAATTTATTGAATAATTCATAAGACGCGTAAGGTGAAATATATGTTGCGTTCTTATATTGTTATTAGTCTGATCGAAAAATTATTATCTAGCATAAATAATGCAGAAAGGAAATTTTTGAAAAGTATAATTTTTCAGATATAACCATTTCTTAGATGAGAAAGAGGGAGAGGGCAAAAAGAGAGAGAGAGAGAGAGAAAGAGAGAAGCGGGGGAGGGGGGAAGAGCATTAGAAGTGTATTCATTTTTACAGTATTACTTTTAATATATATATATATATATATATATATATATATATATTTTTTTTAATGAATGAGATTTTACCTCTTGCGGAGGTACATCATATGTTCGCGTTCGTAGATCAACGCGCGCGTAATTGTCCACGCATGGCAGAATAAAAAAGATTCCTAGAGAGAGAAGTATATAATTAGAGCTATATAATTAAGGTTTCCTTTAATAATTGACAGAATTTAAGAGTTGCGCAATATAATAAGGAGAAAAGAGAACATTGTATAGTATTCCTAACTAAATTATTCAATTGTATTATGAATTTTACAATCAAACATTGTGCGTTAAAAAATTATACAATTTTAAAAGTTTTTTTATACATATAACCGCGCAGTTACAAATATTGTGTAGTAATGAATTAAATAGATTGTGTCCGTCTTTTGTGAAACTAAATGAATTAATACAATTAAATGATTTTAATATCTTACCAGGGCCTTTGGCACCGCCCGATAAAAGACGTCCCAATCGAAATATGACAGCTCTCTCGTATTCCTGCACGACCTGCAAACATTTTTTCCGGGGGATATTAAAATGAGGATTTTATTAATTATATATAACATAATCTAATACATATAATATATGTGGTAGTTCTATTTAATGTGAGGAATCTAAAGCACCGGGCAATGTGAGTAGACATTGCTTTGCGCGGAAAGTGAATTTGCAACTTTCCGCGCAAAGCAAGGTCTATCCTCTATAGTCTGATGCTTTAGATACAAAACTAGGTCTACAATTATATCGTTTCACATGGGTTTGCGACTTTCCGCACAAAGGTTGAATCCAAACTTAGGTGTCTAGTTTCTAGGTTTCACATTTACAATTTTCTGCGCAAAACGAAGTTCAATTCAAACTATGTATTGATAAATGCTGTCTCATATAATCTTTTTCATTTCCCGAAGTTGAGAATCCGCGCAATTTATTTCTTACATTAAATAAAATTTATGTGTAAAATTACAGGTTAATCGCGAGCACAGACCATTCAAAAGTATAAATTAATGGTTGATTTTATCGCAATTTTAATAGTAAAATTAATAGTAAAGGCTATAGATATAAGAATAATTAATAGTATAGCCTGTTAATGAAAGTGTATGCGTGTAAGCTGTACACATGCATAGATGCACGTTACTCAATAACTTGCGATCTGTTAATAAGATTGCAGCAAAAATAATTATGTGCATGTATTTTGGACAAACAGTGTGATAATCTTTTTTGAACAACATCTTACCTTAAAACAAACAAAGAGAGAAAACGGCATCGTCAAAATTACGATAATCCATGACAATATAACGAGAATATTCCCGCACGCTGTTGCGTCTCCCTGTGTACTGTCCTCCGCTGCAATATAATAATAACGTGACTCGTTAATGTTTAAGAAGGTTAATTAATATGTGAATCGAATAAATGATTGAAAGATTTAAACTTATTTCTTTTAAACACCATATGTTACAAAAATTAATTTTTACAAATTTTTATAATATAAGAGAAAATTAAGTGTAGAGATTTAGAAGATTAGAAAAAAAAAAGAGTTTCGCAAATTCTAAAGTCTCAAACTAAAAGCAATGACTTTACTGACCTAATTTTCAGTTATAGCAGTTTGTCGATAGTTGAACAAGAATTGAAGTATCGAACGGCGAATAATATCAAACAATAATATGTTACAAAAAGTTGTCATTAGATAGCAACGTCGACATAATTATATACAATGCTATTGACTGTCGTAGTTGTTTGTGTGACCGATGGCACTAATATCTCATTTTTGAAATATACACTATATATACGATAGTGTCACAATAAGAATAACATTCTTGTGATGACACAACTTGCACTATTCTAATTTCAGTAATCGCTACCTGAATTTGGCTCTTTGTTATATTACGCTCCTTATTGTTAATAATAAGAATCTGGCAGAGAACGACATATTATTGCAAAATAAGATATAATCAAAATAATCTGAATTAATATTTAATATCTAAAGTAATTAAACAATTTAGAATCATTATTAAGAAATTATACAATTAAATTTTAATTATTAAAATATTTATTTAGTTAAAATTTTTAAATATGCATCACAGAAAGTTCTATTCCGGGAAAAAATAAATAATATGCAACAAAAAAGATTTATAATGTCAACAATGATTTATTTTGTTAAAGTAATATTTTGTAATGTGTTTTTAGAAAATTAAAAAATGCAATTTTTGAAAAAATTATCACCAAGAAAAAATATTATGTAATTCATTCTCATATATTGTAGAATTCTTGGATGTAATAACAATCATATTCCGACGTTAACATCTATCATTACGCAGAATGTGAAATTACTTTGTGCAAATGAATATAAGTATATGTAACGATATTGTCATTATTTCTGTCGTTATAGAGACAAAAGAATTACATCATATAATATTCACATTTATTTAGTTATAAAACTTCAACTAAATTAGCTTGGTGTGTGTGTGTGTGTGTGTGTAAATACACGCACAACATTTGTTTATTCAATATTAATCGCGTAAGACATAAGAAAATCGTATATGATATTATCATGAGATAAACATTATATCACAATATTGCTTAGCATTAATTTTTGGACATAAATTTGAATCATATATTGTACTAAATTTATATGTGCGTGCACATACAAAAAAGTATATGCATTTATTGTAGAGTTATTATAGAGTATATTAGAAATGTAGAGATGCATGAACAGCAGTTTTCTTCTTACTTGATTTATTTTCTTTTTGCTTTAGTAAATAAAATCTAGAATATATGCGTGTAATTATATGAAATTATATAGGACGCGTTAATACGACAACATGTTGTAAACAACATGTTGTAAGAACAGAGACTTTAGATACAATGCAAGCTATTTGCGAATGTTTATAAAAGTTTAAAAAGATACGTATACATATATTTTTTCTAATTAAAAAAATAATATTGGTGATTGTCTTTTATCACAATTGAATATATGCATTTGTGCGCACATGCGTGCCTCTGTGTGCGTGCGTGCGTGCGTGTGTGTGTGTGTGTGTGTGTGTGTGTGTGTGTGTGTGTTTGTGCGTGATAAACGCGTACAATCGCCATTGATTTCACCAATGCTTTCGACTGCTTTATGCGCCGATCAATATACATACGTCATGCAAACCTACATACAACCTACATTTGAAAAAATGATAACTCTACAGAGACGAGGTTTTATCGAACTTTTCAATTATGATTTAGTCACAATATTATGTTTTAGATTAATATTTAACAAAATTTGTAAAAAAATTTAAATTGATCTTTATTTCCTGGATTAAACAAAAAATATTTATATTAAGAAATAAAATCGATCGATATAATCTCCGTGAACTCACATTTCTATGTCATAGGTACACGAAAATAAGATATATACGTTTAACTCTTTAAAACAAAGATGCAATCTAATTTTCATTTTTTAACTTTTCAAAGAAATTATATATAAGTAATAAAACAATTTAGAAATTATATATATGTAATAATATAATTTAGAATAATAACACTTTTATGAAAAAAGTAGCATTTGTATGTATACAACATTTTTTTACAGATACATGAGCAGAATTATAAAGAATAGATGAGCAGAAATAAATACATATTTTAAGTATTTTCATAGTTCAGATATTCCTAAATTTATATGTGCCTCTAATAAAAATTATAAGAATGAGATACAAAATCATTCTGACTCTAAAAACACATTGGAGAAAATTAAAAGCAATCGGCAGGTAAGATAAGAGCGCCTCCGTTAAATCGATAGCTTTTTTCGTTTTACCAATTTTCATATGTAATTACTTAATGTAATTACTTACCATCCGTCATCTCGGAATAATCCCAGATTTTAATCCCGATTCTTGTTCTGCCCACCCTTATTGGGCGGGACCACCAAGATGTGATATCTCTCTCTCTCTCTCTCTCTCTCTCTCTCTCTCTCTCTCTCTTTCTCTTTTTTCACGAAGATAATTGTTGTTCAAGAATCAAAATAGAGTAAAATGAATGGATTAGGTTCGGAATACGTTATTCGTCTTTCACACGATTCATCGCGACTAAATGTTGCCGTTCATCGAGTTACTACCTCTCTCTCATTCTTTCCACCTCTCTCTTTCTTTCTCTCTCCCTCTCAGCCCAGTAACCTCCCTTTCGTTCATCCCTGCTGTTGTCCTCGCCGAAGCAGCATGCGCGAGATGCGCGTTCGTAACGCTCTTAATTGTTGGCTGTCACCCTTCTTTCAGCCTCCGTCATTATTTTGTCCCTTGTTCTCTATCTCCTTATCTACTCTCCCATATAACTTTTCTTTCGTCGGTTAATCACCGTTCTCTCCTTTTCTTTCCATACTATTTGCTCTCCTCTCATCCTATTTATTTGCAAGAATAAGACGACATATTTAAGCATCATCATGATAATAATCAATCCACATTTCTTCTACCACAGGAAGAGAGTAAATTCGATTTTCTCCTTAATTTTTTTATTTATACGTATACAAATTGTTGTAAAAGTATGCATAATGTAGCGTTTCCCCATACTTATTTACTTATTTACAGATATAAATAGTATTTTATTTCAATAGTTTGAGTGACAAATTTAACGTTGCAAAAAAAAATAAATTCTTTTGTAATATATTTCTAAATTTTTAAATAATTTATTATCTATAACAAATACAGCAATTTTAGCATACACGGCTACATATTATGATATGAAACTACTATGCATGTTACTTTCTTGTTAAAATGGATATTTACGTCGCTTTCGCGATGCTTATCACCATCCGATCAATTGCGAAAGTAGAAACAACAAGGCTTTATCAGACAATTATCAGAAATTATCCGACGGTAGTGGCACCGTACATTGTTTTAGAAAAAATGAAGTAAATGTGCGACGTTGTTCATTATTGTTAGAGTCGAGACTAATCGAACTAGTCTCTAGATAATTTTGGCCTCTATTGGATATTTCATTCGACGATGCGCGTTTATAGCGAGTCTATAGAAAGCGTATAAGGTGAATGCTAATGCGCTTCAAGTTCACGTGTATTTGCACATGTACAGGATGTATGCACATGCCCAGACACCTATCGAGTCATTTTCTTCGCTTTATTCAAGCTTTTTACTTTTTCTAAGCGAAAACATTGGGAAAACATCATTACATGTAAATTTTCATCAATTCACAAATATATCAAGTGTCTATATAAATAATGTTTAAACCGTACGTGGATATATTCAAATAAAGGCCGTTGTTAAAACTAATTGGAAAATATAATTTTATTAGTATTATATATCTTATTTGATTTCCAAAGCTTAATTTATTAGTAAATTTATTTTCGATAATTGATTGCAAATAAACATTTTCGGTATTTTTGTAGACAAAAGATTCATTTCAAATAAAAAATTAAGAAAAGATTTCTAGTAAAAAAAATATTGATAGAGAGAGAGAGAGAGAGAGAGAGAGAGAGAGAGAGAGAGAGAGAGAGAGAGAGAGAGAGAACGAGCAGTTTTTGGACATCCTATATACATTAGGCATATGTATATATAACCGGATAACGATCGCGCAAGTCACAAAGAAAGACTAACCCGTCAAAATCGACTGTATATGCACGATTCTTTCTACTTGGAGCCTCGCATAAGTCGCTCGTAACCGATTGTTTCACTTACTATGTTTGATCGAAGCTGCGCGTAAATTTTACTTCCGATAAGATATGAGGCGACTTACTAACGTAAATCAGATGATGTGTGAGAAATTATGATGTAAAAATTCTCGTTCTGAAACTAAAACGTTAGAAAAAGCAGAAAGATATAAATAATAAATTATAGTACGCGCTTTATCTTATGAATCACAATAATGCATTAATAAGCAATAATCTATTTTTTGATAGCACAAAAGTTCCACGCAAAAATGGAAAAACTACTATTTTTATGGGCAGGTTAGAACTGTCGGGACTGCAAAATGCGCGATACCGCATTTATTCGTCCAGCATCAAAGTAGCAATAGCAAACAAAGATTTATCCGTCAAATACCGGCAGTTCGTTAAAGTTAGTAATATCGTGATTCACATCAGTTCAGCTGCATTCGACCTTCTTTACACACATTCGTGAAATAATTTATTTCTCGAACTTGAGGTTGACAACAACGATACATGTATAGAATTTCGTTTATAACTTCTGTATATATATATATATATATATATATATATATATATATATATTTTATACGTTTGAAATAATCGTTATCATTAATACTTATATTTGTAAAAAAAAGGCACGATGTTTACGGGAACGTTTATCAATCATTTTTTTCAAAATAACATTTCAAGATGATAAAATAAAATAAATGAAAGAAATACAAGAAAGATGGCAATAAGATATGAAGTAAATTGAACAAAGTGAGCATGATTTGTTGTTGCTGTTGCAAACAAAATAAAAATAAGATATGAAAAAAAGCTATATTACATGTACATTATTCATTTTTTTTTCTCTTCTCTAATCAATGATTAGAATAATATGAGATAGAATTGAAAAATTTCTCTATCATATCCTTCAGCAAATATCCTTGTTATGTTTAAAAATTTTACTTAATCGTCATCGTGGAGAACTCACATCCAATGATTCGCCTTTGGATGTCATCAGGTCGAGTGTTAACCTGCATCGTTGATCCGTTGCCGTTGCTCATGGTCGCCATAGGTATATCGGTGGGAGTAACACGCGATTCGAACCTCGCCACCTAAATAAACAATCGAAACTCCGTAAATGACAATGTATTTGTGAATACACATATTACACATGAGCGAAATGTTCGCTAATCAAAAACTTAGGCATTTTTGTTTTATATATCTCTCATTTTCTCCTAATCTTTTTTTTACACATTACACATGTGTATATCTAATATAAGACAATTTAAACTTATCATGTAGACACATGTATATAATGTTTAGAAAGATTTTAAACAAGTTCTCTCTGTCTTTTTCTTCTTCGACATTTTTATTCCCATGGCACAAAAATCTTGTAATAAAATATTCTGTAAGATTTTTGTACTATATGAAATTTCGCAATTTTATTACATTGTAATATTTTTATTGTAAAACATAAAACTTTAACGTAGACAAAATGTTATTGTAATATTGTCATTCCACCATGAAATTCTTGATATTTATACATCTGCAGCACTGCAAAATTTGCATCGTTTGCATCGCAAAAAATTTTGGACTGCAAAACTCTCATCTCTGTTTATGTCAATTGTTCGATATAACGATGCATGCACCACTGCATAAACAAGACAACATTTGAACAGAGAGGATCATGGCACATCAATGATTGCATACGATTGCATTCATTTCTACCGCAAACACAGTATACGATTTAAGCATATATTCTCGAGTTAGTCATATTCATCAGTTAATCGGACTTGATGTTCTTTATTTTTGGGTCACTTTGACTTGTCGGCAATGATCACACAAATACAAATTTCCTACAGATCCACTTTCATTCCGAAATCTGCATCCGCAGTCAAAACAATTGGATCTTTAAATCACCGAATAACGGTCGGGCAACAAGTTGACAAAAAATTCGATTCGCTAGTAGATAGGCTCGATTTGGGGCGCGGATTTTATTTTTGTCACCTTGTTTCGCTGCCGACGACGCGTAACACGCTGACAAAAGCAGAGTAGACAGAACGGGGGATGGGAGTGAAGTCGTCGTCGCGGCGTCACGACGCTTTATAGACAGGCCGGGCGCCGCCCTGGCCCTGACGAATATAGTGGTGCTAGTGCACGCGCGAGACCGCGACTTGGATCGCCCCACGGCCCGCGAGCAGTATAACTTCACAGTCACACATATATGTATATGGGCGCGCTACACCCACTGCTCGAAGTTATTTTCACACAAGTTATTTACGCATGATATCTCGCATTCCTTCGTGCCTTTTGTGCCTTATTCTCCTTATGCATATCACTGTAAAATTTGCCCGCTATACATAGATTGGAACAAGATTTAAATCCGATTGCGCACAATCCCTCTTTTCACTTTTTACGAATATTTAATCTTTGAATGTATTAGTTTGAAATAAAAATTTAAAAATTGGAATGTTTAGACGAACGCGCTTATTTCTTTCCCTATACATTTATAATGTATATATGTGAAAATATACGTATGCATGTATGTATGTGCTTTTCGAAATTGAAATTTATTACATCAATTGCGCTTTTATATTGTAATGCTAAAAAAAAAATTGTACTACAAGATAATATACGTATAAATTTTGTGCACGATTTATCATCGTGAATAATATATCTACGTGAGAAGAGAAACACTTGCAAAGGGCACAAAGGGGAAAACTCGCCTTTCTTCTTATATCTGGTATTAAATTCAAGTCAAGGATACATGTGAAAAAGGTCAATAACCAATAAAATTTTAATCAATAAAACTGTATTTATTATTATAACCTATAAATTTATTTTTGCGATTTCAATATTTTTTATCGCGCGACAATTATTGCGTATTGTTGCGATGGCACTTATTAAAATGCACTCGATATATCAGATATACATCACAAACTACATTTTACGGCATCTGTGTGAATGAACACTCAATTTCAAGATCGAGTATTTTTACTAGCAAAATTTTGCATATATATATATATATATATATATATATATATATATGCAAAATTTATATATTATATATATATATATATATTATATATATTTATATATTATATATATATATATATATATATATATAATTTTATCGCTCTGTCGTATATCTAGTTAGATATACGTGTCTCGTCTCGCTTTCTAAGCTTCGATGAAAACCAATTCTTTGTCGTAAGTGATAAAATTATAATTATTTCCTTCTTATCGCTCATACAATAATATTGTTAAAAGCTTGAACACATGACTTTCTCATATTTTAAGTTGTATGCATAAAAAGTGAAATATAAAAATGCACTGGTTTTGTCTATGATTTATCTTGTAGAAAAGATAAAACAATATCGATTTCTTTTCGAATGCTATTTCATAGTGTTACTTGGCGATTTTTTAATATCCGGTTTACACAAATCTCTCTCTCTCTCTCTCTCTCTCTCTCTCTCTATATATATATATATATATATATATATATATATATATATATATATATATACACGTATATGTGTGTGTGTGTGTGTGTAACAGAAGCAAATTATTAGTGCAAAACATGATAAATGACAATGTTATATAAGATACGCTTCCATTGAGAGTTTTGAGAGACTTTGTTATTCGCAACTTAATGGCATAACCATCAACCTTTATCTAAGAGTATTCATTGGACGATATATCGAGTCACTTTTTACGAACAATTGATAAAAATTGATTTTATCGTTATTATATATTCACTGTATGCAATTTTGTGACTAAAATATTTAGAAAGCGATACCGGCCTCTGAGTAAGTAGTAAATATCTTTTCAATCGAGTTGGCATATGCGGCTGTCCTCAAATCGAGTCCAAGATTGTATTTCATGGCAGTCTTCATAATGGCCTATATAAAAGAGAATGTTGGTATTTTATTCTTTATGCAAAATGTAATTTATGTGTAATTAATTACCCTAGCGGATCTTTCCATTGTATAGTCCAGACCAGAATGGACAATATCTTTTTCGGAAGCACCGGATATACGCTTCTGGAAAGCTTCGGATGGTGTGACGGGAATACGGCCGCCAACACGACCAAACCTACGTTCCAGAGACTCCTGTACCGATTCTATGGACAAAAATAAATTTGTAAATTACATTTTCAGAGATACTGTTTATATTTCGAATTTACTCAAATTCATTTGTCAGAAATTTGACAGAATTAATTATTTAATTGTACCTAAGAGATGATAATTGGATTCTCTCTCGTATTTAAAGGTCAACCGACCGTACGATACGTGATTCAAGTTCTTCAACCATTCAAAGAATGAGACTGTAACACCACCGGCATTAAGATACAGGTCCGGAATTACAAGAATATTCCTATCGAGTAGAATCTTATCTGCGGCAGGAGTGGTTGGTCCGTTGGCAGCTTCCGCAATTATCTTTGCCTACAAAAGTGAGATTCTGCTTAATTATCGCCTCAGTGCTTTGAAACTTGACCATTTTTAAATTGTATTTCTGTCCAATTCATCAAATCTAATGGAAAATATAGTACTTGCACATAGCTATTTTTCATTAGCAAATTAAAAAAAAAAAACCTATTCTAAAGAAAATAATTTGAAAAAACAAGACAGTCAATTTCAATGTATTGTAATTTGATTTACTAAATTTTAATTCAATGTTAATATATATATTCACCAATGCAATTTTTTTCAGATATATTTATAATAATCAAAAGTTTTACGAAAAGATACATCGAAACATATTTCGTTAAAGCACTTTACCTGGATACGTCCGGCATTTTCACTGGTAATTACTTTCTCTATGGCAGCAGGTACAAATATGTCGCACGGCTCGAACATGAGATTTTCGCCTTCATATGGCTTGGCTCCAGGAAAGCCAATGATGGTACCATTTTCTATGCGATACTCTTCTAGTTCCTGAAACGCAATCATCAACATAAACAAATATAATTTCATTATTTAATTCGTGATAAAAATTCAGATATAATCACAATAATCAAATAAGTGCCTTTTTATTATTTACCTTTGGATCGATACCTTCTGGATTACAAATGGATCCATCGTGTTCAATCACGCCTATGCAAGCCGCACCTGCACGATGTAAGTAACGCATCGTATGCAAACCTACATTACCAAAACCTTGGAGAATAAATGTCTTGCCTCCCCAGCCAGGTGTAGTACCTACGGATTTTTACATATTTCTTTGTTTAAATATAGCATTCTTTAATAAAACTGTTAGATATTCAAATGCTGTAAGATAATATTACACAGATTATAGCAGAAAAATAATTTTTTTATTGTAATTGAAAACTTCCGATGTTAAAAATTATCTTTTTTTCTTAAAATATAATTAATAATCTAAAAATTATAATTTACATAATTTCTATTAATCTATTTAATCACTTAAAATTTGTAGCAATCGTATCCGAGCGACAATATTGCACATGTAATATGTTATAAATTAAAAATAACTAATGAGCAATTTGCACGCGAACGTACCGATCATGCTCATATAATTAGCCTCATTGATAAAATTCTCTAATCCATGAAATAATCCACGACCTGTCGCGGAAGGGCGGCCGTGAATGCCACCCTGGTTAATGGGTTTGCCAGTGACGCAAGCGTGAGCGTTGATATCAAGGTGACCGATAGTTTTTGCATAAGTATCTACTATCCAGGACATTTCTCGTTCGCCGGTTCCCATGTCGGGGGCGGGTACATCAACACCAGGTCCTTAAAGAAGATGATAATGTTTTTGTTGTTTTTTCCTGTTACAAGATCCTATTTTTATCTTGTGCAAATAAAAATTGTAGTAAATAAAATTATTAAAAAATTTGCGTTGTTACATGCTAATAAATGCGATAATCAATCGAGCTGCGCGACAGATTTTTGCAATGTGTTTAGATTGTAACGTAACAGCGGTGAATTTTGTGCGGAGCGATAATCATTATGAGGGTCACAGTAGAATCCATAACAGATTGTCTACTCGCGACGGCATCTAAAATTATCGCACTAATGTCACGCCTTCGCTCACATTGCTTCATCACACGTTTACGATGATGTAATCGATCGGAGATAAACCTTTGTTATCTATACTGAGAAAAGAACTTTCTCTATTGTTTGTTTTTTTCAGTGATGCGAGCTTACCGATGAATCCCTTCTTTGCTAATTCCAACGTAAATCTCCTGGTAATTTTCTCCAACTCGTGTTCCGAATAATTTTTAGGGTTGATCTTAATGCCGGCTTTAGCGCCGCCAAAAGGCACATCGACGCACGCACATTTGAATGTCATTAGAGCCGACAGAGCCTTAACTTCATCCCGTGAAACGCCCATCGAGTAGCGGATACCTATAACAATGAATTTGTTTATCCGTGAAAATTTTTTATTTCATCTCACAACAAATTCGCAATGAATAATTTCATCTCATTTTGAGTGATAGACGCGAAACATGATATAGTAGTTATACCATTGTGTAAAAGTAAGTACAAATGAGCGTACAAATGTAGCGTTTATGGCGTACTTGGTATACGTCTTTCAAAATTTTATTTAAAAGCTATTCATAAATTTATTATACATATTTATTATATCTAGATTGCGCTTTTTGTACCGATAGATCCGCAATGGGCGGAGACACACGAGAGAGAGTAATTAAGAAGCGCGAGATGTGTGCGCGACGTTGCGACAGGCGCTTTTATCGTAATCATCAGCAGCGTAATGTGAGAGCCGTGGGCTATCTTTCTCTTTTTTTTTTCCAATTATTCTTCGTATATGTATAGACGAAGCTACAACATACGCAAATTTTTTTCGCAAGTAGTCGGTTAGATATGTATATACATACATATTTATCGCAAGCTATATTTTCAAAATATTGTGTAAAGTAGTAGAGTGTAAAAGTAAGAATAAATATGGCTATAGCACTCTATATGTGTGTTTGTGTGTGTGTAATTGCAAACACATATAATTCTATAGTTAAAAATGCAAAATATGTATATTTTAAGTTACTATCGGAGATCGTTTCTATGACGCAATAATCGTAGACCGAGACGCGCGTAAATTTGCAAAAAATTTTTATCGCAAACACATCTGAGCTTCGTTGGATCTCAAGGCTGAAATTATTAGTGGAACGTTAATGCAACGAAGCCATAAAATTATCGTAAGTGTTACACGTTTATCGTGCATCAACGCCAATAAATCACTTTAGACAATAACTATATATGTATAAATGTCAATGACAATATTTTTGTTATTCGAAAATAGAGAATAAGACTAAAAATAAGTAATAAAGGTAAACAATAGGAAAAATAAGTCGATGATTGTCATCAATAAAAAACTCTCTCTATAAATCTTGAGTATATTACATTTTATATGAACCATAGCTTTTCGAGACGAAACGCATAAATGTTCATATGAAATATTTTTCATATTTCATAAAATATTATCCTTTCGTATAGAAAAGTACAATCTTACACATCGGTCGAAGGCAATTTATGCGAAATTAAAGATTCAGATCAAGCAAAAGAAATAAGCACAAACATGTTAATTTTGAAGCATTTTTTTTTAAATAATTTTTTTTTTATAAATATTTCCATCTGTATATGTGTAACGCATTTTTTAAATAAAATTATTATTTAAATAAAGCTTCTTATTCTTTTATATATTTGTATATTGTGTGTGTGTGTGTGTGTGTGTGTGTATATATATATATATATATATCTATATATATATATATCTATATATATATATATATATATCTAGGTATTTATATTTTAGGTGTAGAAATTTACTCGAGAAGAAATATGTCGAGAGAGATGGAGAAATACGAGTGTCGAGCGAGTCGTGCGAGTCGCGCGAGTTTCGCCAAATATTTGATGGAATATTTGAAACAGAGAAAAAAGCGCGATGCGTGATACAAGATTCGAAAATTGATAAGGAACTCGTCATGTGCGTGTCTCTCGTCTCTCATACCTCCTTTGCAG
The DNA here is from genome assembly GCF_021464435.1 of Cataglyphis hispanica. NCBI lineage: Eukaryota > Metazoa > Arthropoda > Insecta > Hymenoptera > Formicidae > Cataglyphis > Cataglyphis hispanica. The sequence continues at coordinate 33,252 of NC_065970.1, read as the reverse complement.
GGTACTCGATGAGTCGAATGCTGGGCACGATAGCCGGTGATCATCTCGTAGTCACCGGAATCGCGTCTGAGCGGAAACGTAGTTTCGAGGATATGGTCGCAGGGCTCCATGAGCATCAAGATACCCTTGACCTTCTTCTTGCGTTCCTCGATGGGTATGCGTGATCGTTTGTTGAGGTCCTCGACCAGTTTATCTTCGATAATCTGGCAGGCGCGATGAAAAAAATATTCTACCATCTCAAAGAAGTTTGGGTTCTGTGCTTCAGGCACGTCCTTGAGATGATCCGGAATTTGGTGATCGGCATATCCACGACGGGCTGCCGTTTGAACGGCAGCCAGCGCGGCGCGCGACAGCATGTTCTGTACGACATCATTGCCCGATGCTTGCTTCAGGACGATTGATGATCGCATAAGACTCCGTACGTGAAACATCTCTGCTTCGCGTGATTATTTATCACGATGATAATTAACGGATCTGACCTGATTTGACGCGACGCAAATGCGAAATCCAATTGTGATGCTCCTTTTCTCGCTGATTACGATTACGACTTACGACCAGTCCACCCGTCGACCTGCGACCTGGATTAGACCTGCGTCGAGTGTCGACCAACTGCGCGTGACGGTAACGCGAGAACGCGAGACGCGCGAGACGTGATGTGACTCGTGACGTGACACGTGACTGCTCGCGGCTGTTTTAACCATAGACTATTGACTATGTTTACACGTCATCCTTAGGCTTGTATTCATAGGATGCATTCAGTTTCACGCATCAAGCGCATAGATCTGATCTCAATAGCCTGAAAATCTACAGTTCACGTAATATATATTATAGTTTTCCAAACCAGATTTATGCGCTCTATGCATGAAACGGAACGCAACCATAATCTGTTCTTATATTTAAGACTGTCTTAAATACAATCTTATAAGATGCATAAACCAATCCCAGAGCTGTATTAGCATTTTAAGACATTATGGTTGATGGTTGCGGATTGACCAATCTCAATTCTTCAATGCATTCGCAAGTTATACGTGTGCGCAAATTCCATTTTTACGAGAAATCTACAAGTTGATTGTAGATATGATAAATTATGCCAATTTTTAGTTAATAGCCAATCAACTTGCAACTTTACTTTAAGAGCAAAATTTATACATACCTTTCTCTTGCGAATAAATTCAAGAATCGAGCTCCAGTAGTGCCAATGTTCCGATCAGGGATCATCGGCTGTACGCACATGCGTGCTTTTGCGCATGCGTGGCGGTGACATATAGCGACGTACATATATATGTGCAGGCTTTGTAGCGGAACGTTATGATCATAGAAATGTTAAATGATATAAATAAGTAAAATTTTTATTTGCTTAATTAATTACAATGTATATTTTTCTAAAATATATGTATATATTTTTTAATATATTGAGAAAAATTTTTTAAAATACTTTAAATATAGTCGAGTAATAGTGCCTCTTTTTATTTATAAGAGATTCTTTACTGATGTGCCGTATTCGCGCACATGCGCGTACAGCTGGTCCCTGATTGGAACACTGAGTAACGCTATAAATGGATCTAGTAATTTTTGGTAAATTGCAATTGTTTATCTTACACGCGGAATGTTTATTGTGCTAAAGGCGAGCTAGCAAAATTTTTTTTTTTTTCTTTAATTATGTTCGAAAGTGACGATTGGATTTTTGAAGTGAGCTTTTTATTTGCATGATTACATATTATAAATTATTTGATTAATTTATCCAATGTTCTTTTTTATGTATATTGTTATTTTATCAATACGTGGAAACACATTCGCGGTGGAGTATCTCGATGTTACTTGTATATACAATTGATATATAAAAAAAAAGTAATGCATACATTACACATGTGTATATTGATGTGTGTGTGTGTGTGTGTGCGCGTGTGTGTGTGTATGTTTATATATATATATATATATATATATATTCTGTATACAATTTCTAGGATATCTTTGACGAGGAAACAATACAATCTTATTCTCGATGTCAAAACGAAGAAGAAGAAAAAGCATCATCTGTGAAACGGCGTAAAATGGACAACTGCAAGGTTTTGTTTTCCCCGACAGATAATATTCTTAATTCAGATGTGAATGTTGCAACGGAGGACAGCAATTTGTCTCATAACAATAAAAGTAATGTATCACGAGGAGATCTATTACTAGAAATTTTCCGGGAAAATACTTCTCAAGAGATATTCAATCTTGGAAAAGAGATAATTAATCCATTAAATGATATACAAAAAGAAACGCAAGACTTGTCATTATATAAAACAAATATGCACTATAAAAAGTCTAAAGAAAAGAATCGTACTGAGTCTGTAAATACAGTTAAACTTGATAAAGAAGTAAAGTTGGTTAGAATATTTCCCGGGCCAGCTGGCTTAGTACCAGATGTTAAAAACAATAATATTCCTGTTATATCACATCTAAACAAAGTGAAAGAATTAGAAAATAAAACAGCAATTAAACGTATTGAGATTAAGTCACAGGATGAAAAGAAATTGTTTGGAGAAAAAGCTTGGAAATTTTTATTCAATGATGTGTCGGATGATTTTTTCGAGGAGTATAGAATTTCCATTATTAAGAAGAAGGCAAATGCTAACCATTGCACTAGTATGAAAGTGAGATTTTTAGCAGGCATATTAGATTATATAGATCATAGTCACGATGATCCATTTATTATATTAAAAGACTCAACAGGTAGTATAGAAGGCACCATTCATCGTGATATTCTATTAAAATATCCTGGTATATTAGAGCCAAATGTAGTTATTCTTTTACACGACGTAGGTTTGTTAAAAACTACAACATACGTTATAACAAATAAATATCATATTCTAGTATCCCAAATAAACTTACTGGCCATATATTCTGATAAAGGTCGTATTGTAAGTGCGTCTCATATGGAAAATATTTTATCAAATATTGAATTAAATAAGGATTATTCTATGTCAGTTTCAAAGCAATGCGTCTCCAGATTGCAAGGAATATATGAAAATTGTGATAAGATGTCGTCGCAAACTAATTTTTCCATTAATAATAAATCAATCAAGAATTTCGAACCTACATCGGTAAACGATTCGATATTACATGAATCGGATACTGAAAATTGCAAAGATAAAATATTCGAAAATTCTAACTATTCGATAAGTATGAATACTTTAGGTACGAATAATATTTTCTTAACTAGTGATTGCGAATTTATAACTTTAAAAGAGCAAAATTGCCTCGATTCTGAGAGTATTTCGCACAATAACAAAATCCCGCAATGCGAATTACAAGCGCGAAATGTGAACCATTTGGAAAATGTGAGAAAAGAATCGATAATAAATTCTCAAAATAAGATAAGAGAGGAACATTTATCGCAAAGTTTGCAGAAATGCGTCGCGGACGTAAAAATATTTAATGCACATTACTCGCGTGAAAGTTGTCTTTCATCTTACATTGATATAATGCATGAAGCGCATAAAAAGGCAAATTTTAAACCTAATATAAAACCTATACTGCCGGGAATAAAGCGTAATTCGGATAATTCGAGAATTTTGGTAAGTTATTTTACTGATGCTAACGAGTACGATTCAGACGACGAGATCTTATCACAGTTGGACGTAGATAATGTCTGTAGTGATTCTAAGAAAAAGTGCTGAAGGGAAATGTATTTTTATGTAAAAATAAATATTACACTCTGTTACATCAATATTACAATCGAGATTAGATTGATCTGATAGATGCGTGCGATTAGATTTAGATGAATGCAACATTAATGTAACTATTATAAAAAATAAATTTACGCGCGATGCGTTACTATATGTTATGTATATTATATGCAAAATGCAAAATAATTGATTTGATTTTCTTGTTAAATATATGTATTGTATACTGTAATGTAAATGTACGATAGATTTTTTTCTATTTCTAAATTAGAGAGTTATTGTAAAGATATTTGTAAAATGATATTTATAATCTTATCTTTCAGTTTGTAGAACATTATTTCATCTGTCGTGTTGTATAATTAACGTATGATTTATTCGGTTACGAGCGATAGTAAAAGGGGAGACGTTTCAATACCATGTAATATAATTTTACAAATTTAAAATACATAATACAAAGTAAAAATAATACAAGACACACACAACATTGAGACATACTGTAATGTAAATGTACGATAAACATTTATATTTTTAAGTGTTGAAGTTATTGCAGATAAAACATATTTGCAAAATCATATTTATAATTTTATCTTTCTCATTTGACTGTCATAAAATATTATGATATTAGTTGTATGTGTCACAAAACTACGAAATGTGCTGATTTGATTAGTTAAAGGCGTAGTAAAAAAGAACGTCAATTATGCATAATATTTAATTTTACAAATATTTTATGTACAAGAGATATACGATACTTTACATATCATAATGTGAATATATGATAGACATTTTTATACCTTTAAGGAATTAGAATTATTGCAAATAAAATGATTTATAAAATTGTATATATTATATATTTATCATCTTATCTTTCTCCACACACATATATATATATATTTGGGTTTATAAAATCATTATTTTATTTGTAAAATTATATTACATGTATGATTCATGTTTACTTTTATCACGTGTTGATATCAATTGAATTGTACAGAGCGTTATCTCTGGATTTGCTATGGACTAATGAAATAATATTTTATGAACCCACATATAAAAGATAAAACCATTAAAATGCGATTTTATGATCTTATCTTTTGCAATGAACTTTACTTGATAACTTTAAATTCAGAATATATAAATATCTATCATATGTATGTTGACTTTACATAGTGTAGGTTGCCCATAAGTTTTTGCTGAAAGTATGTAGCGCACGCAATTGTGTAATTGCATAATGGTGGATACATCAAGAGTGATTGTGTAATATGCATATATGCTGTTGCTCCCAAATTCTAACGGTAGATCAAAATCGTGCAAAAAGTGCTTTATAATTATAAACAAAGTAATTACAATAATTGCTTTGTTTATAATTAAATAAAAATAAAAGTTGGGATAAAAGTTGGGATGAAATTTATAGTCCCTTTTCATTTGGAAAAATTAACTGACTCGTTGTTATCTTGATTTGTATACATAATTTCTATTATTGTTTTATAAGTTGGACATATTATGGTTCATAATTAGTTTTTACAGTCAGAAATTTTTTTTCTTTCCTAGTCGATTATCCGTGATACGTCACAAGGTCGATTCAATGGATACACATGCTAACTATCGATCTTGTCTTTGCGCAGAGCTATTATTTTTCTTTTTATATAATACTGAGGAGACACAAAAAAATTATTAAATGCGCATAAAAAATGATTACATGAAAAAAGATAAAAGCTTTTAGTCCAACAAATTCTTATAAAAAACAAAAAAAAAAAAAAAGAAAAAAAAACCAAAGCGCACAAGTCAATGAAGATTATCGCATTATCGATGCTATATATTTTTAACGACAGTAATACCGTATATGTCATATAAAAATATAAATGCATTCATTTCAATAAAAAGATACAGGTATTAAATGAGACATCAAGACAAGGGTTTATTGTACCGAGAATATGTACCAATAAATGGATTAAGACTATCAATATCATAATGTAGGATAAGAAATTACTTTACGAGATTAAAACAAAAGCATAAACAATAACAGCAAAACAATAACTTGCTTTTACTCGTGTGCATTGAGGAGGATTATCCTGATCTCGTGTGTTATTTATTTTCATTTTCTTTTCGTAACATGTATGTATATACATCAATATGTCAAAGTTTTATATATTGTTATTTTTGAATATTCAACGATATTCATCGTATATTGACTTTTTAGCACACAATGTAAGATAATGTTCAATATTTTAATTTTAACATTTTCACGATTAGACTTTTAAATACACGCACGTATTTTATGTGTCATGTATATACGTATGCGCGCATGCGTGTCGAATCGCTAAGATAAAAAAAATATTTCTTGTTTCTTATTCACGTGCATGACACACACACACACACACACACACATATATGATAACTTTAATGAGAAAGAAATAATATGTGAATAGTATTTTTTCTTTCAGCAATTTGAAATATCAACGATATCTCTCTCAATATTGTTGCATTCATTTCATCGTGTTATGTTACTTGGCTTAGCAATGCCAATTTTTTATTCGAAAATAAGGTCATTTAACATACTTGATTTCTTTTCAGTATGCACTTCCAATTTATACTTCTATTCGTTTAGTTTACATAGAGCATTAACGATGTATCTCGTAATCTTCTTTAAAAAAAAAAAGACATCATATCTACACGACCACCCAAAATCAATTGTAGAAATAAATATTAATTTAAAATATATATTTTATTTATAATGTATATTTTTTCTCTCTAAATGTTTGTTTAATTTTTTTTTTTTTTTTAAATACAAAAGTAACGATATCACAAAATCGTGTCAGTTAAAAATAAAATTATATACATTTAATTTAATTCTTTTATTATATACAATTTTATTATGTATAATCTTTATGTTTTCAGAAATTCTTTATCGGAGAATATATGTATCTTGTGATTTTTATAATTATATTATTAAAATATATATGCATACACACAAATATATTTCAGTAAAATATACAATCATATTACATATACTATATATATATATATTATATATACTTTATTGGACAAAACAATTTTAATATTAAAACATGATGTGGTGATATACAGGGTGTCCGGCGTCAATCGCATCACCCGTCGTGTGCAAGTCGTAGAGCAGGCAAAACTGAGAAGAAAAGTCCTGTACCATTTTTTTTGATAACGCTTAATAAAAGAGTTATTATTGAGTGAAGTCTGGCAATTCAGCGCCGACTTTTAGCTGGACGCACGTCAATGAGCCGCGCGCCTAGCATGTATGCGTGAGCGCTCAGCTATTTACAGCATTTCATTGATGTGCGTCTGGCTAAAGATCGGCGATGATAGGCCAATGCCTGACTTTACTCAATAATAACTCTTTTATTAAGCGTTATCAAAAAAAATGGTATAGGACTTTTCTCCTCAGTTTTATCTGCTTTATCTGCATACGACGGGTAATGCGATTGATGCTGAATACCCTGTATATAAACTATTAATTATAAAATAAAAGAATCATGTTCTATAGTATGCATAATTTTATTTTTAACTGATGCAATTTGTTGATATTTTAGATTATATAGTATCTCTTCTGATATCGTAATTTACTTTGGTTGTACTTTTGTACGAAAAATGGCGACTTGATATAAATACACAATTTGTATCGCTATTATCGAGATATATGACTTAGCGCAAGACACTAATGCCTATCTCTTAATTTATTTTACAATTTTTGTGTAACATTAATCATAAATGTGATGCTTTGGTCTCAACGTTCGACTGTAACTATCTACAAATTTTATCGTGTAATACATGCAAAATACATAAATGCATGTATAATGAATGTATATGTATTATTATTAATACGGCTCTCAATCGTTGATTAATTGCAATCACATAAAAGTTTGGTGGAAGAATAAAAACTATTTAATTTTGTGAAAATTATATATATATATATATATATATATATATATAATTTTCAAATTATTTTTATATTTGTTATATTGTTATATATTTCACACACCACAAAGAAATTGATTCCAATAATATAGCAGTCGACGCGGAAATTATCATGTGTTCTCATTCACATATTATAACTATATTAAATAACTTTTAAAACTGTCTCGGATTAATCTGATAATATTATCGATGATGTTGTTGCTTACTTTTATTTTGTTTGAAAAAATACAAAATTAATCGGAATTACTCGTTAGATTATTAATTATCACGTTTAACGGCTCATTTGATATCATATCATTTCTTTTATTGGATTTCGATTATCCTGTTTTATAATTCCATTATCGAAATTGTAAGCATTCCATTATTAAATATTTATTGCGAAAGTTTGGCGAAAGTTAAAAGAAGGGTGGTGAGTGGTCGTACTTTATCCATAAGATTTAGAGCGGGGGAGATTCGAACTAACTAACAACGTCAGCAAGACATGTGTCGCGCTCACAGCTCCACTTCGTTGACCGACGTAAAATGTGACAGTGCAGTTTGATGCGTTTCATACGTAGAATAAGCGGAACACCAATACACCTATAAAGAAAAAACGTATGTTAAAAAGTTTATTAACGGACCAGTCGTAAGTTACTTACTTTTGCAATAGGATAAACACCGTTGTAAAACTTACGAATGCCAGACGAACGCCAGCTACCGACGCATCCAAAGTTCATTCGCTGACCTTGTGCCGCAAACGATAACGAAGCGCTCTCGTTGCTTCCGCCTTGCAATTCCATCGTTGATTGCTCAAATTTCAAGCAATTTCAACGATAGACAAATTGTTCTGTAAATCTGTGCCGTGTTGGCTTCGTCTGTATTTAACAAAGAACGCGCGAGTACTTATGCGCGGTTTTACCTGTGTTTTCAATACTTTAACTAACGCGCGAACTGATACCATACAAAACTGAAAATTTTATAAACTGTGAAAATTTGGCGAATTGATTTGAATCGGCAACGCATTTTGCAAATGAAAGTGCGCGTGCGCGTTTCCGAAAATCGCCGACGCTTGCCACCGCCAAGGAAAAGGAAAATAAGCGTCAAGAATACTCGAAAAGTATCGCATTTGTATGTATTTTGTTGTTATTATTATTATTACTATTATTATTGTATTTGCTTCGATAATACGTGATATATATGTATAATTATATAGTAATAGTGAGATAATAATAATAATAATAGTATTTATTATTATTATTATTATTATTATTATTATTATTATTTATCTCATTGGGTGTGAGATAGCTAAAAAAAAAAAAAAATTATTTTGCATTAAAATGTTATGAAAATTTGCAACATGTTGCCTTTTGTATCTCGGTATACGAAATAAATGTGCTTTCAGATAAATAGTAAACAAAAAAGTTAATAAATTTATACATTATCAATACATTATTAAAACATTAATTGCATGTTATACTTTATCTGAAAGATATTTACATATTCAAGGAAACATTTAACAAAATTCAATATTATGACTAATACTTCTGTAATACTATGACTTGATATTCTTGTCGAATACCGCTCGTTGTAACAGCTGTGCATTTTTTTTTTCAAGCAGGTTACTTATACAACTGCAATTCCACTTTGACAAAAATTGATTTATATAAGAAAGAAACATATAATCTTATCTATATAAAATATAATAACAAAAAAAGGATCTTAAAATCTTGAAGACGTCATCTGAAACAAAATTGCTGATCATGAAATGCCCTTTTGAAACAGAAAATAAATTTTATTTAATTTTTTTTTTCAATTTGAGTTTCAAGTTAATTTTTTTTTTCAAGCATAACTCTATTTAAATAATGATAACAATTATTGAATACTTGGTAATTATTATTAAAAAATTTAATTTTAAATATTTTTTAATCTATTATTATATAAAATTTGATAGAATTATTAATTACAAATTGAGAATTGCAATGAAGTTTTCACACACTTTCGATAAGGTAGGTAACAAATCTCAATAATCTATGAGTGAAAGGAATGTCGTGGGAAAGTCGGGACATTTTGTATGAATTATACATGTATCATATTTCTTTACCAATCTCCATCAGTATCAGTAAAAGTCTGTAATATAATGATACTATGATATACACAGTTTGTGCAAGTTGTTGCAAAAATTGAGATAGAGAACGTAACATGTGATTGGTTTTACGAAAGGTAAATTATTGCAATGCGATTATGCTCTGTACAGTACATATACGTATTGTACAGAGCATTTTATTTATTGAATTTTAAATAATATTTATAAAATAATGTTTCTTTATATAAACTCACGATAGCACTCTTAATATGACACATTTAAATTTATACAATAGATATGTCACATACAGAATATCAGATTTCTTATGTAACATATTTGATGAAAACTTGAATAAGATTTAACAAGGTATATATAAGGTGATACGCTAATGTCAATAATAAGCGACATTTCAGGTACGATTTTTAGGTACAAATCCTGAGTGGCTCATAAGAAAAGAAACTGTCAAAACTACGGCGTAATTTAATCAAACAAACTCGAAGTTATGATCAATGCTAATGGTGAGCATAGAAACAGAATGCGAAATAGTAATCAACAAATTATTGCGCAAATAATTTTGCACTTGAACATTTAATACTTTGTGTGGCGCGGTACCTTTATAATAATATTTTAGAACATACCGAAATGCATATACAGAAACATGTATAAACTGTTGCAATGAGAAGTAGTACAATTTTTATTTGCAAAAATGCGATTGTAGTTGCACAAAAAAGAGAAAGATAGAAAGAGAGAGAGAGAGAGAGAGAGAGAGAGAGAAAGAGAAACAGAATTTTCTAAAATTTTCTAAAATTTATTGTCTCTCTCTTTCTTTCTTTTTACACATACATATGCACACACATAGTGCTCACAGATGGATAAAAATATGTGTAAAAAAACAATCTTGTGAACAATCTTTCTCTTTACTTTTAATTTAATTTAAAAATTTTAATTAAATGTTTTTGCTTTATATTTCTAGTGTCTTTTTCTTTCTTCCACTTTTTAGAGTGATATATTTGGGTTTGAAGTGTTGATTGTTACTTGAAACTTTTTAAATTATTCCAAAATAACAAAACAAATATACATAATTTATGAGCAATAAAAATTGATAACAAATAAATTGACAAGCGAATAATTTTTATATATTACCGTTTATGACGACTACACTTATATCTTTATTAATGACATGTGTATTTCTGGCAAACTTTTTTAATGGCATAAAATATACATTCTTTGCACTTATATTAAATTCTCTTTATTTCTCTAGTCTATGTTTCGTTTCTCTGTACTCTACTCTACTAGACTCTCTCCCTCTTTTCAATTATTTTATTCTGATTTATTATTGTTATAACAGCACCTCTACTATTGCGATACTATATATTACATATACTTTATAATAGCGTATAATATCGCTTTATAATATCGCTGTTATAATATTTAAATTCATCTATTATTCTATCAAAGTAGATAAAGCAAAAAGTCGCACTGAACATCAATGTGCGTCATAAGTTTTTTATTGGAAGTCGTCGATATATATTTTAGGCATAATATTATTGCTTTATTTCTTTTTTAGAAGTAAACGACAACATAAAGTCGGATGTTTTATGGCAGAAAATTCACGTTGATCAAAATGAACATCTGGTATATTGCTACATCTCTTTTATATGGATTAAATTTATCATTGTGTTAATTATTGTATTGTCTTTTATTATGTCGCAACGCGACATTTTTTAGCATATTTACGGGTTTGAGAAGAGTTTGGTAAAAACCATTATAACATATGTATTGTACATATTATCTATCGGATGGGTTAGATTATTATTTCATTGGTATCCTCGTCTGCATTTGTACGCAACTCATCGAAAATGTACTTTAAATCGTGCAACAAAAATACTCGCAGTAGTAAGTTTTTTTATTTGTTAATGTACAATACATTAGTAACTATAAATTATAATTTTCATTATTATGATTAAGCAAATAAAATTTTTATAAATAATAATAGCAATAGTATTGGTGGTGATAGTAATAGTAGTAATAGTAGTAAGTGTGTGTGTGTGTGTGTGTGTGTGTGTGTGTGTGTGTGTGTGTGTGTGTGTGTGTGTGAGAGAGAGAGAGAGAGAGAGAGAGAGAGAGAGAGAGAGAGAGAGAGAGTAATAATAATAATAATAATAATAATAATAATAATAATAATAATAATAATGAATGTAGGATGATTATCAAGGAATATACAAATCATATTTTGTACGAGATGTCCAGAAAATTTCTACTAAAGATCTAAGGTAAGATCATTGTGTGATATTAAAAAGGATAATAAAGTACAATACAAAGTCATTCATAAATTCATGCGCAGCGATGCTTCAAGAGTGAATGTGCACACAAGTAAAAATTTTATTATTTAAAATCTCTCTACATAATCTCTATCTATCTATACACAATATCTATCTATCTATTCTATACAAATTATAATAATATTCACAATTTAGAAAAAAAGAGATACGAAATAGATTCAAAACTATTCAAATAATATCTATTATTTCTCAGAGAATGAAAAACTCTCAATATTAAGATGCCATAGTACGTATTAAAACATAAGCTTGATATACATGAACATTTTTTAATCTTCTATAACTCAGAATCCATGATATGTACATACATATGATCAACATTTAAATAATATTTTGTACTCATTTTAGTGTGTTTCATTCGTCCTCTAAAGTATTGCATTTGTGAATCACCCTGTATCAAAATTTTAAACGCAATGCAATAATATCACACATATACATATTATTATAATATATTATCTAGAGAAAAAATGCAATTAATTAAAATTTGATAAATTTTTTTACATATAAAGAAGCGCACGGGCGCGAATAAGAATTTATTTTCATGCAAGATGCATTGTCGTGCCTATTGGTTAATCAGACATCTATTCTGGGTCCTTTTAAGTCTTCTATTTCTTCTTAAATAGAATAAAATGAATGATTCGTTAGTTCTATTGTTATGCATTTTCAGTGCGCAAAGTTTTGGAGCCACTATTATTGATCAAGATCTCATGGAAAAAATCAAGGACAAAAAATTAAAAATTAATTTAGAAAACGGCACGCGCTGCGAGATTTACGAATACAAGGCTTTCTGGTGCAAAAAGAAATGTTATATCTGGGACGTTACAAAACATGCATTTTCAAGACTCGTAGGACTTGATAATGGTACATTATGTTCTGATTTTCATCTCTCATGCAATAATGGCTTGTCCAAGGAAGAGCAATTGCTTAGGTGATTTTTTCAGATAAATGCTAAAAGCAATACTTAATTTACATTTATTTAGTATATGTTAATGTATACATATTTTTATTTGATAATTGAAAATGAAACTTTTTTTCAATTTAAAAATGTTTCCTTTCTTTATTGCAGACGTATTGTATACGGAAATAACGACATTGTCGTACAACTCCAGAGTATCGGTGTATTATTATTGTTGGAAGTTTTAAATCCATTTTATATTTTTCAAGTATTTACCGTGGCACTATGGCTTGCGGAAGACTATCTATATTATACTATTGCGATAATATTAATGTCACTATTTGGCATAACAAGCACTATAATTCAGACGCGAAAGGTATATATAAATAGTGTACAAGAAAAGAAAAAATTATAACATTACATTTTGCATAACAAAATTATACGATTATTGTTGATTTTTAGAATCAATTGAATTTACGGGGTACTGTTGCATCTTTAGAGAACGTACATGTACGCGTACTTCGAAATACTGGTAGTTTTGAGAATATTTCTAGCAAGGAATTAGTGCCCGGTGATGTTATAGAATTACCGAAGCATCAAGCGACTCTCGTATGCGATGCGGTCTTATTAACAGGACAGTGCATACTAAACGAATCCATGCTAACTGGTAAAACTCTTTCTCAATGCTTCTTTCAATGTGTGAATTCTCTCTCTCTCTCTCTCTCTCTCTCTCTCTCTTTCCGTAGTATATACATATAGAATTTTATTTGTTTTTACAACTTTAGGCGAATCTGTACCAGTAAGAAAAACATCGTTACCATCACATCACGTATTATATGATGCTAAAGAGTTTACGCATCACACATTATATAGTGGTACCACTATAATACAAACTAAGTATACTTTTTTTTTTATTCTCAATAAAACTAATATAATGTATTAGATGTACGATAACTAATAGATGATATCGCGCGCAGATATCACGGAGACCGACCGGCTCTCGCAAGAGTGATCAGAACTGGTTTTCTAACTAATAGAGGTGGTTTAATCGCCGCTATATTATATCCACCTCCGGCGGATTTCAAATTTGATAAAGATTCGTATAAATTTATCGGAATTTTGGCATTTATTGCAACTTTGGCTGTTATATACACCGTAATAACCAAGGTAGGTTCTCTTATTTTGAAGTAAATGTAAAATACAAAATTAGTACACAAATACAAAATACTAACACAATAATTAACACAAATACAAAAATTGTTTTTAGTTATTTAATATGTATTCATGTATTTATCTATTTAATTAATTCACCTAAAGCTGACAAATATTAATAATTATTAATATAATGATAAATAATTTAGGTTTCAAGAGGAATTACAGCTAGCGATGTAACAATGAAGGCACTAGATATTATCACGATAGTCATACCACCGGCGTTACCAGCCGCGATGACTGTAGGAAAACTGTATGCTCAAGCTAGATTGAAACGTGCGCGGATCTATTGTATTAATAATAAAGTTATAAATGCTTCCGGTAGTATAAATTGCGTATGTTTTGATAAGGTGAGAAAAAGATGGATAGATAAAAAGAGAGACAGAGGGGGAGAGAGAGAGAGAGAGAGAGAGAGAGAGAGAGAGAGAGAGAGAGAGAGAGAGAGAGAGAGAGAGAGAGAGAGAGAGAGATGAGGGGAGAGAGAAAAAGAAAAGGAAAAGCTAATTAATTATGTCGTAATCATATAGTTGTGCAAGATAAGCGCGATATTGTACATTTATATATAATGTTGACGCAAGTTTTTTGTCGTTTCTTTTTTTATTTTGGTGACATAGACAGGAACATTAACCGAAGATGGGTTGGATATGTGGGGTGTTGTACCATGTACAAATGGCGTTCTGGATGAGACTGAGACGGATATATCCAAACTTAGCGATCATCCTCTTTTCGAAGGGATGCTAGTTTGTCATAGTTTAACGCTTATCAATGGAAAACTTTGCGGAGATCCTTTGGATGTAAAGGTAAAAAATATTCGTTGTATTTTTATTTGTTGTAGTTTATTTATCGGTTTACTTCGAATATCGTTACGCGTTACAGATGTTTGAAAGTACTAAATGGATATTAAAAGAATCGGATTGCTTGGACGAAAATAAGTACGATGCGATAGCACCGGTAGTCGTAAAGCTACCGGAGAGTAATTTTACAGAAAATATGAACGACATCTCGGAAATCGGTATAATACAACAATATCAATTCTTGAGCTCTTTACAACGAATGTCTGTGATCGTACGTGTATTAGGAACGGATGATTTTAAAGTTTACACAAAAGGCTCTCCTGAAATGATAATCAATTTAAGCAAAACGGAAACTGTACCTAGCAATATTTCCCTTGTTTTGGAGCGATACACAAGACAGGGTTATCGCGTAATAGCTATGGGTCGTCGAACGATTTTTGAAAATAGTACAGAGGTAATATATCTCATATATCAATGCATATAAACGTACACAATTCTCAAAGATTGGATGTCTCTCAGAGAGTACATATGTATATTCCAGATATCGAAATTGTCCCGGGAAGAAATTGAGCGAGACTTGGAGTTTTTAGGACTAGTCATTCTAGAAAACCGATTAAAACAACCGACGGCATCAGTGATTATGGAATTAAGAGAAGCCAACATACGCGTAGTGATGATTACGGGTTTGACCAAATAATATTTTACAAATTTTCTTTCTACGAGATATTTTAATATATACGAGATATTTTAATATATATATATATATATATATATATATATATATATATATATCTTCATAAACGATTTTAACAGATTTATTCACTTTCGATTTTTAGGAGATAATATCCAAACCGCAATAAGTGTCGCGAAAGAGTGTGGAATACTTTCGATCGAGGAACATATTGTTGATATAACTGTAGCTTCGAGAGAAGGAGAGAAAGATCGTCCAAAGATATTCTTCAATGTTCAGTCTCAATCTTCGGGATTGGTAAACTTGTCGAATTTCGAATTAGATAGCAGTCCTGCAATGAAAAGTTACGATTAATGTGTATTTCAATTTTTTCTCCGCAGAACTCGCGAGATCAAGTGTTGACGACATCAATGATCCAAGATGTAGAACGCGGTATAGTTAATTGTAATTACAGATTCGCTTTAACGGGTCAAACGTGGCAAGTGTTGCGGGAACATTATCCCGATCTCGTAGATCGCATTTGCGTACGTGGTACAATATTCGCTAGAATGAGCAGCGATCAGAAGCAACAATTGATTATGGAACTTATGCGACTCGGTTATTATGTAGGTACGTAAGTCAGCATAGTGATAAAATATAAGTGGGAAAAAATAAAACATAAATATTCATGCAACAACGTAAAACACTATTGTACGCAATGCTCTTATAGCCATGTGCGGAGATGGTGCTAACGATTGTGGAGCACTAAGGACTGCGCATGTTGGTATATCGCTCTCCGAAGCAGAATCCAGGTGAGAAATATGCGCGTTCGTTACGATATTCTCTATTAATCATCTTCTTTCATTTTCGTTATTTACTTGCAGCGTAGCCAGTCCCTTCACTTCAAGAATATCCGATATAAGCTGCGTCCCAAAAGTAATAAGAGAAGGGCGCGCCGCCTTGATCACGTCGTTTGGAATTTTTAAATTTATGGTCGGGTATTCTCTTACCGAATTTCTATCCGTCATAATATTATACTCCATAGACTCAAATCTGACGGATTTACAATTTCTGTTTATCGATATTTGTTTAATCGTTAACTTTGCTTTCTTTTTCGGCAAAACTCATGCGTATAAAAAGAAGTTATCCAAGACGAAGCCAATGACGAGTCTGATAGGCTTTACTCCCCTTTTATCTTTAACGATACACATGTTCGTGATGATAGTTTTTCAAGTAATAGCATATCATGCTGTTCGACAGTTTTCGTGGTTTACACCATTTGTACCCAATAGCAACACTATTAGATACACGTGTTATGAAAACTATTCAGTCTATTGCGTTTCTATATTTCAATACATCACAATGGCAATTATATTTTCACGCGGAAAACCATACAGACGCCCTATTTACACGAACAGTCCATTTATGTTCTCCATATTTTTATTAACGTTCATTTGCGCGTACATTACGGTTTATCCGGCACACTGGATAGTAGATGCGTTACAATTAATGTTACCGCCTGTTTACGACTGGAGACTCATTATCTTAGCGCTCGCTATAGCTAATTTTCTCATCTGTTTCTTCGTCGAAAGCATTATAATAGAGCGCATAATCGAGAATGCCTTGAAGAAAAGAATGCAAAAACCAAACAAATCGAAAAAACGATACCTAAAAATAGAATATGAATTGAAGAATTGTGAAAATTGGCCTAAATTCGATAAACAATTTCCAATATTATTTACCCTGCAAAGGAAGGATGTACAAAATAAATCGACGAATATTACACGTGACAATCATTGTCCGACTAATATTACGAGTAATCGAATGTCGAATGATTTTAGCAACTCGATCCAATTATCACGTAAAACGATCAGTAAGAAAAATGCTTTCGAAAATCTTGGCTTTGTAAGTGACCAAGTATCGTATACATAAAGCGTCTATTTTCGAGAGTAGACACTTTTTTAATTATTTTAATTTTGTATTATTAAAAAGAAAAACTCAGTATTAGCGTAATAACGTATACATATATACGATATTATGCATATTATGAATATATTTTGCATATTTTACGACAGTATCTGCATAAAAATATTGCAGAATGTGTTACACACACACACACACACACACACACACACACACACACACACACATATATATATATCGCATTATTAACACGAATCGAAAAAGAAATCTAATGTTTTCAAAGAAAAAAAAACTGATACATTTATACATCTTTGTTTTTCTTCTTCTCATTTATGTCCGTCTCATTCTAGCACTACGATATATTTAAGCCGTTTGTACATTACGTTACACATGTAATTATTTTATTGCATAAAATACAAAATAATACATGTGTAGAAAATACGCATAATACAAGTATATCATTCTCATGCAATATATTGTTAAATTTATTATATATATATTTATTGAAAAATATATATATTTATATTTTGTATAGCTTTACGAGTTGTTTTAATAGTATTATTTAATAGTAAACTTGTGAATCCATAAAGTAAAATAAATTATAGATTATAAGTCTAGACTCTTTATCATTGCGTGAACCTACAATGTCAATTTTCTTAGCATTTTCTGAAAGAATAAACGATGAATACGTTAATTATGTGACAATACAAATTATTTTTAATCATTTAATAATTTCTTACCGATAATAGCTTCATGTTTCGTTACTAATTCTTCTCGGATCCATTCTTTAAAACGTAAAGCTATCTGACCAATTAATCGAATCATGACATCATCTATGCTCGATCTGAGGAGTAAGTTTGGTAAGATCGTAACAAAACTCTTAAATATTTCTTCTCTACAAAAAAGAAAAAAGAGAAAAAGAATAATTCTTTAATTATAATGATAGGATAGAACATGTTAATTATATGATAAAATGCCACATTAATCACCTATGCAATTCATTTAAATTGCATTCCAACATAATATCACCAATAATCAGGAATAATTGCGATTGCAGTTCTTTTTTAGATAGACGAGAAGACGCTCCTGCAATTAACTGCAATGTATGGCTTAAATTAATACTGTTTGCATACCAAATTGAACTCGCTTTCAAAAATAAAGTTCTTAGAAGCTTAGTCAATTGCGGTAACACGGACGAGTCGCACAAATTTTCAATGGCATCTGCAAAAAAAAAAAAAAATGAAAGTTTATACAGAAAATTATACAGAGTTTATACAGAGAAATAGTTATGTAAAAAATTTATTTACCATTTAAATAGTTCAGAATGGATATACAATAATCTTTAGTAAGCTTAGGAAGTTGCTTATTGTGATTATTCAGAGATGTAAACCATATATGAATACGAGAAAGCGCCAAGTTTGGCTCTAAACACTCTTCGGTAAATGTCACCTGAGAAAAATCTTCTTGACGCTTTCTTGATTCGTTAATGAGCTGTTTCATTTTACCGTACGGAAATCTCGACAGAAAATTCTTCATATACGCATTATGAAACGTATCCTTGAACCAATACTTTATGTGTTGAACATCGTAGTCATCGTGATCCAACATATCGATGTATTCGATAATAGATTCCAAAATTTCAACGATACTTATCAATAATATAGATGCTTCGCTGGAAATTACGGTTTCCGTGTAATTTTCAATTCTTTCATCTGGATATACTTCGAGCCAAATGTCAAATATCAATGGCATCAATAAATCTACATATTTAACGAATTCTTCTATAGATAAAGTTTCTTCCGCATAACTCTTCTTTGAGTTTAGATCTATGTCAAGATCAATTTTGAAAATTCGAGTCGGACTACCACTATAAATGGGAATATATTTAGTACATCTTTTCAACTCATTACTCATTGTCGAAAGAGCACTCAAGCGCATACTCGCATAAAGCTTTTTATAGCTTACTATAGAAGTAAATACATTAGCAATACGTTTCAAGACCTTAATTCTCCATTTAATATTAGTACTTTTAGAATTTAAAGTCGTTATTAATTGTCTGCCGGGTTTAATTTCATTGTGTAACGCACATATCATGCTCAAAAAATTGGGTAAAATTTTATAGCTATCCTTCGCTAGTACACTACCACAATTTTCCAGGAGTATATCCAAGAAAAGCAAAGAATCTTCTTTTATACGCATGTCAATATGCGTCATGGCGCAACTCAAGTAAGAAATCAAAATTTCACGATAAGGTGTCAATAGCTCGCTCGAGATAGGACCAAGAATTAACTTCAACGCATGTAACGAATCTCTTCGTACATCTTTCTCTTTATCAATAGACAAAGCTGCAATTCCGCGTAATAAAACACTTAATTGCGAATGTAGAACTTTTGGAGGATAACGTAATAAGATGTCTTTTAGTTGTCTCAAAGTTTCTTCCCTTACAGTTGAATTATGATGCCGAAGACGCGTCAAAAGATCCTAAAAATATAAATTAAATAATTCAGTTTACCGATCCAATAACGTTTTACAAGTGTCAAACTTGTAAAATAAATTAAACAATATAATATCGCATATCTAACGTATAGAAGGTAGATATTCCCTTACGTACTTTAATATTAAGTTTACGAGTGCTGAGAATTTCCGTTTCATCTCGATGTTGTAATTGCTCACGTATTAAAATTTTTTTTATTTTAAACGACGTATCAGTAACATTTAAACCTTTCGGTAGCTGATTGATAGATTTTTTAGCCTTTAATTTTACTTTCGCTCTTTCCGATTTTAAGCGTTTTAAACGTCTATGATTTTTAGCCATGATATTAAACACGTGTTATGTATCGTATCAATCACAAAAACAAGTTACAAAATTTAATTACACAATATTAACATTTGATACTAAAATGTAATTATTTTTCGTCTTCTTTTTTTAAGAGCTACTAAGCTCCATAAAAAATTTGCCTACTAATCGGTACAATTTTTTTTTTTTTTCTTCTTCTAAGGTTTGTAAACACTGTGACCAAACGAGATAGAATCTAACCTTACTAATAACGAAATCAGTTATCTTACAATCAATATTTTAGCGCGTTCCGTTATCCATTAGTATCCATAAGTCTCTGACAACGTTTACATGACACTTTTCAACCCGTGACACATTAACTAAACTAACTTGTAACGATCTGACATTTTTCAAAATTATATTTTATAGCTATTAATTAAATAGCTTTTGTTCTTGCGTTATATTTATGGAATATAAGACAATTATTTAATCCATTTGTTTTTATCTCAGTTATTAATTAATTTTATATTAATTGTTTATAGTTCCAGTTTTATATGGTTATTCAATTTAAGAATATATTTTAGTATTTTTTTAATGGTAATAAACGATTACGCAAGGAATTGAGAATTCTTTGAAACGACCAATCAGAAAACATTATTAAGAAATTACTAGTTGCGCAGTAGTAATATTCTAGAACTAACTTGTGGTTAGTTATTTTATATTGTATATTTACAAGACCTAATCTGGTAATTTTAAGAATAGACCCGCTAAAGGTCATTGCACGTGAAAAAATTTTAGTCGTAATCATAAGACCATAAGCAAATCGATCAATCACAATCAAGCATTCTAACATAACATAATTAGAATATTTAACTGTGATTGGTTGATTTGCTTACGATCTTACGATTACGGCTAAAATTTTTTCACGTGCAATGGCCTTAACAAATTTTAACGCATTTGATAATATCGATATCTAATTTTTAAGATTTAAATAATTAATCATATGGACAAATATATAATAATAAAATATCTATGCTTAAATTTAAGTAATAAATGCACAGCATTATATGAAATTATAAAATGCATACAATAATAATTTTATTGGAAATATTTTACATCTTAGATTTAATCTTTTTTTTTAATTTTATATCTCTATATCTTTTTACAAAATGATTATATATAAAATTTTCAATATTATTAAAGTTTTATTTGATAAATAAAAAATTAAATTTATGATTAATAAAAAAATAATAAAAATAACACGAGTTCAACAAATCAGATAAGGAATGAAAAATCCATTTCCGACTAGAAAGAAATCAAGGAGATTAATTTTAACACACATCCTTTTCCATACCAACCGTTTATACCGATAAACAGTAAAAGTATATATTACTAAAATCTTTATTTCTCTGAAATATTATACTTTTAAATACCAATGTCTCTCTTTATATTATTGTTTTTTTAGTCAATGATATTCTGAATCTCGGAAGATTCCAGAAGCAGACGGAAGCATAAAATCGCAGGGAACGAACGACGGTTTTCACGGTGAACTGGCTCCTTGCGGCAAATTAATCGTTCATATAGCAAATCAAATAATGTCCGATAAATTTGTTAAAATG
Source organism: Cataglyphis hispanica (assembly GCF_021464435.1). NCBI lineage: Eukaryota > Metazoa > Arthropoda > Insecta > Hymenoptera > Formicidae > Cataglyphis > Cataglyphis hispanica. Next base: position 11,349 of record NC_065970.1, on the reverse strand, counting down.
TTTGCATCAGATCAGCAATTTCAGCAGACAGATAGCCAATTAAAAAATGTTAGTAAGTCATTACCGGCGACAACATTGACATCGCCGATAGAAACTCCAGACAGTTCATCGAAAGCGCGTAGGAAAATTCACGCTAACAGATATTTCACGGGCGCGTTTGTATCAGACAAAGAGAAATATCAAGGTAATTGGATCTTGGCAAGCATATTAGGCCAATCTAGAGAAATTATTACCGCAAAAATAGAAGAAGAAGCTGAATCATTCGCAGACGTGGAACCACGCAAGCCATTTAATCGAAAAAAGTCGATATCTTCGCAAAAGCTAACATATATAGGAAAAGAAGAAAAATCAGCGGATAAGTCGTCGGTTTACATAAATCTGTTCGAAGCTAAACCATCGGAACTAAGAGAAATGAATTTTTGGTCACCGACTTCCATGTAAAATTTTAAATTCGATTGAATTATACAACTATATAGCTAAAATTATATAACTATGCTTCTATCAAAATATATATTCGAATTAATTTAGGTTAATTCCATACAATTTAATAACTTATAATCGCTCTAATTCTAACTCGTTAATAACTCGTAATCGCTCTAATTCTTTATAATATTTCATTATCTTAGCAATGTTTCGTACGATATATATATCAACAGATTTTACATATTCGGATTTTTATAAGCGAAATACCCTGAAAACAATGATCAACAGTATCAGTACATAAGCAATATAATAGAATCATAAACGTCACATAGTAATCGCGTAAGATGAGTGATTCTCTACGTTACCTTTTTTTTTTTAAATACAACGGTGCATCCGTAATCTTATTAAATAAAGTATCATATTTTTTTTTCACATCAATTAGATAAATAATAAATAACAAAACAATTTAAATCTTTCAATCGTCTCGTACATAAAATATTACGATAGATTCAATCACAGACATATATATAATATATAATGTATATATAATGTAATATGTATATATATAATGTAATATGTATATATATATATATATATATATATATATGTATATATAATGACGACTAGATTGTTAACAGCAATGCGACAGGTAGCCATTCACAATTGGGTAGAATATAATCAAGCTATGAAAATCGATATTTATTTTTGATGAAAAACAACATTTAATATAACTTTTATATTATTTTATTTTAAATATATATAAAACTTTTATATTAATATCAGCTTTCTCTTCCAAACTATGATCGATGGATAGTCGGTTATAATTTGTCCAATTGTCCTGGCTTATTATATCACCTTCGTCATATCTTTTTATTTATATAGCTTATTTATATGATTAGGCTAGTACGCAAATGTACTTATACGCCAATTGACATTTGCCACATTGCTTTTAGCAGTTTACTATATATATATACAGGATGTCTTGCAAAGATTGTGCCAACGCTCGTGAGCGGGTAGAGCACAGTAAACTGAATAGAAAAGTTCTTTACCATTTTTTGATCCGAGCTTTCTTTTCGTTTTATACGATGTTAAAGTTAGCTAATGAGCTCCTGTCTATACAACAGAAAGCCATTTCGTTACTCCGACCCCCAACGTCCCTCCTTTGTTCGGATTACGATGGCCTCGTTTCTCGAAACAATAATAAAAAGGAAAGAGGATGAGGAAATGTTTCGGCAAGGGCAGATCGATCGACGGCCACAGTACTTCAACTTATCGGACAAGAGTCTGATTTAGACGGATAAGATTATTACGATTGTACATATGTAGATAAAACGCGTGCGGCTATGAACGAGCTCTCACGTTGCCAATTGATACGCGAGCGGCATATCTGTAGCGGAGTTGTAATTATTAATAATTGCACGATAGGGTGTTGCGTTGGAGCGCTAACGAATGTTCTTAGTTATGGGAAAGGGGATGGAAATCGGAGGGAGGATGGATAGGGAATGGAGTGGGGAGAGGGGTGAAGGAGTTTTTTTTTTTTCTTTGTCTGATGCGGAATGGAAAATGCATTCTGGGTACCCCAGGGCCGGCCTCGAAATCATGTCCGACTCTCGTTGTTGTGTATTACATACGTTTCTATATGTTTTACGACGTATTACTTGTGTTAAACGACGTTTCTCGCTTAAATAGCTATGTATTACAAACGTTTCGATATGTTTTACGACGTATTACTTGTGTTAAACGACGTTTCTCGCTTAAATAGCTATGTATTACAAACGTTTCGATATGTTTTACGACGTATTACTTGCTTTAAATGACGTTTCGCGATTAAATAGCTATGTATTACAAACGTTTCGATATGTTTAACGACGTATTACTTGCTTTAAACGACGTTTCACGATTAAATAGCTATGTATTACAAACGTTTCGATATGTTTAACGACGTATTACTTGCTTTAAACGACGTTTCTTGTTTAAATAGCTATGTATTACAAACGTTTCTATATGTGTAACGACGTGTTACTTTCGTTAATAGACGATTTTCATTAAACAGCGATACATTATTTTCGTTAAACGACGTTTATCGTTAAATAATGACGTATTACCAATGTTTGTAATTATATAAGGACGTATTATTTGCGATAAGTTACGTATTTCGTTAAGTAATTGCATCGTAGTGCATACGTTAGAGTTAGGTTGGGTTGGGTTAGGTTGGGTTAGGTTAGGTTGGGTTGGGTTAGGTTAGGTTAGGTTAGGTTGGGTTGGGTTAGGTTGGGTTAGGGTTAGGTTGGGATTAGGTTAGGTTGGGATTAGGTTAGGTTAGGTTGGGATTGGGTTAGGTTGGGATTGGGATTAGGTTAGGTTGGGTTAGGTTAGGTTGGGATTGGGTTAGGTTAGGTTGGGATTAGGTTGGGTTAGGTTGGGATTGGGTTAGGTTGGGATTGAGGTTGGGATTAGGTTAGGATTAGGTTAGGTTGGGATTGGGATTGGGATTAGGTTAGGTTAGGATTAGGTTAGAGTTAGGTTAGGTTAGGATTAGGTTAGGTTCAGAGTTAGGATTAGGTTAGGTTAGGTTAGGATTAGGATTAGGTTGGGATTGAGGTTAGGGTTGGGATTGGGTTGGGATTGGGATTAGGTTAGGTTGGGATTAGGTTAGGATTAGGTTAGGTTAGGTTAGAGTTGGGTTAGGTTAGGTTAGGTTAGGTTGGGATTGGGAGTTAGGTTAGGTTAGGTTAGGTTGGGTTAGGTTGGGATTGGGATTAGGTTAGGTTAGGTTAGGTTAGGTTAGGTTAGGTTAGGTTAGGTTAGGATTGGGATTAGGAGTTAGGTTAGGTTAGGTTAGGTTAGGTTAGGTTAGGTTAGGTTAGGTTAGGTTGGGTTAGGTTAGGTTGGGTTAGGTTGGGATTGGGATTGGGTTAGGTTAGGTTAGGTTAGGTTGGGTTAGGTTGGGATTAGGTTAGGTTAGGTTAGGTTAGGTTAGGTTAGGTTAGGTTGGGATTAGGTTAGGTTAGGTTAGGTTAGGTTAGGTTAGGTTGGGTTAGGTTGGGATTAGGTTAGGTTGGGATTGGGATTAGGTTAGGGTTAGGTTAGGTTAGGTTGGGATTGGGATTAGGTTAGGATTAGGTTAGGTTAGGGTTAGGTTAGGTTAGGTTGGGATTGAGGTTAGGTTGGGTTAGGTTAGGTTAGGTTAGGTTAGGTTAGGTTGGGTTAGGTTAGGTTAGGTTAGGTTGGGATTAGGTTGGGTTAGGTTAGGTTAGGTTAGGTTAGGTTAGGTTAGGTTAGGTTGGGATTGGGTTAGGTTAGGTTAGGTTGGGATTAGGTTAGGTTAGGTTGGGTTAGGTTGGGATTGGGTTAGGTTAGGTTAGGTTGGGATTAGGTTAGGTTAGGTTAGGTTGGGATTAGGTTGGGATTAGGTTAGAGTTGGGT
>NC_065970.1:0-2500 GCF_021464435.1 Cataglyphis hispanica | reverse complement strand
GGTTGGGTTAGGTTAGGTTAGGTTAGGTTAGGTTGGGTTAGGTTAGGTTAGGTTGGGTTAGGTTAGGTTAGGTTAGGTTAGGTTAGGTTAGGTTGGGTTAGGTTAGGTTAGGTTAGGTTAGGTTAGGTTAGGTTAGGTTAGGTTAGGTTAGGTTAGGTTAGGTTAGGTTAGGTTAGGTTAGGTTAGGTTAGGTTAGGTTAGGTTAGGTTAGGTTAGGTTAGGTTAGGTTAGGTTAGGTTAGGTTAGGTTGGGTTAGGTTAGGTTAGGTTGGGATTAGGTTAGGTTAGGTTAGGTTGGGATTAGGTTAGGTTAGGTTAGGTTAGGTTAGGTTAGGTTAGGTTAGGTTAGGTTAGGTTAGGTTAGGTTAGGTTAGGTTAGGTTGGGATTAGGTTAGGTTAGGTTAGGTTAGGTTAGGTTAGGTTAGGTTAGGTTAGGTTAGGTTAGGTTAGGTTAGGTTAGGTTAGGTTAGGTTGGGATTAGGTTAGGTTAGGTTAGGTTAGGTTAGGTTAGGTTAGGTTAGGTTAGGTTAGGTTAGGTTAGGTTAGGTTAGGTTAGGTTAGGTTAGGTTAGGTTAGGTTAGGTTAGGTTAGGTTAGGTTAGGTTAGGTTAGGTTAGGTTAGGTTAGGTTAGGTTGGGTTAGGTTAGGTTAGGTTAGGTTAGGTTAGGTTAGGTTAGGTTGGGATTAGGTTAGGTTAGGTTAGGTTAGGTTAGAGTTAGGTTAGGTTAGGTTAGGTTAGGTTAGGTTAGGTTAGGTTAGGTTAGGTTAGGTTAGGTTGGGTTAGGTTAGGTTAGGTTAGGTTAGGTTAGGTTAGGTTGGGTTAGGTTAGGTTGGGATTAGGATTAGGTTGGGATTAGGTTGGGATTAGGTTAGGTTAGGTTAGGTTGGGATTAGGTTAGGTTAGGTTAGGTTAGGTTGGGATTAGGTTAGGTTAGGTTAGGTTAGGTTAGGTTAGGTTAGGTTAGGTTAGGTTAGGTTGGGTTAGGTTGGGATTAGGTTAGGTTAGGTTAGGTTAGGTTAGGTTAGGTTAGGTTAGGTTAGGTTGGGATTAGGTTAGGTTAGGGTTAGGTTAGGTTAGGTTAGGTTAGGTTAGGTTAGGTTAGGTTAGAGTTAGGATTAGGTTAGGTTAGGTTAGGTTGGGATTAGGTTAGGTTGGGATTAGGTTAGGTTAGGTTAGGTTGGGATTAGGATTAGGTTAGGTTAGGTTAGGTTAGGTTGGAGTTAGGTTAGGTTAGGTTAGGTTAGGTTGGGATTAGGTTAGGTTAGGTTAGGTTGGGTTAGGTTAGGTTAGGTTAGGTTAGGTTGGGATTAGGTTAGGTTAGGTTAGGTTAGGTTAGGTTAGGTTAGGTTGGGTTAGGTTAGGTTAGGTTAGGTTAGGTTAGGTTAGGTTGGGTTAGGTTAGGTTAGGTTAGGTTAGGTTAGGTTAGGTTAGGTTAGGTTAGGTTAGGTTAGGTTAGGTTAGGTTAGGTTAGGTTAGGTTAGGTTAGGTTAGGTTGGGATTAGGTTAGGTTAGGTTAGGTTAGGTTAGGAGTTGGGATTAGGTTAGGTTAGGTTAGGTTAGGTTAGGTTAGGTTAGGTTAGGTTAGGTTAGGTTAGGTTGGGTTAGGTTAGGTTAGGTTAGGTTAGGTTAGGTTAGGTTAGGTTAGGTTGGGTTAGGTTAGGTTAGGTTGGGTTAGGTTAGGTTAGGTTGGGTTAGGTTAGGTTAGGTTAGGTTGGGTTAGGTTAGGTTAGGTTAGGTTAGGTTAGGTTAGGTTAGGTTAGGTTAGGTTAGGTTGGGTTAGGTTAGGTTAGGTTAGGTTGGGTTAGGTTAGGTTAGGTTGGGTTAGGTTAGGTTAGGTTGGGTTAGGTTAGGTTAGGATTAGGTTAGGTTAGGTTAGGTTAGGTTAGGTTAGGTTGGGATTGGGTTAGGTTAGGTTAGGTTGGGATTAGGTTAGGTTAGGTTGGGATTAGGTTAGGTTAGGTTAGGTTAGGATTGGGAGTTAGGTTAGGTTAGGTTGGGTTAGGTTAGGTTAGGTTAGGTTAGGGTTAGGTTGGGTTAGGTTAGGTTAGGTTAGGTTAGGTTAGGTTAGGTTAGGTTAGGTTAGGTTAGGTTAGGTTAGGTTAGGTTAGGTTAGGTTAGGTTAGGTTAGGTTAGGTTGGGTTAGGTTAGGTTAGGTTAGGTTAGGTTAGGTTAGGTTAGGTTAGGTTAGGTTAGGTTGGGTTAGGTTAGGTTAGGTTAGGTTAGGTTAGGTTAGGTTGGGTTAGGTTAGGTTAGGTTAGGTTAGGTTAGGTTAGGTTAGGTTAGGTTAGGTTAGGTTGGGTTAGGTTAGGTTAGGTTAGGTTAGGTTAGGTTAGGTTAGGTTAGGTTAGGTTAGGTTAGGTTAGGTTAGGTTAGGTTAGGTTAGGTTAGGTTAGGTTGGGTTAGGTTAGGTTGGGTTAGGTTAGGTTAGGTTAGGTTAGGTTAGGTTAGGTTAGGTTAGGTTAGGTTAGGTTAGGTTAGGTTAGGTTAGGTTAGGTTGGGTT
>NC_065969.1:6127500-6273268 GCF_021464435.1 Cataglyphis hispanica | reverse complement strand
GGCCTGGCCTGGCCTGGCCTGGCCTGGCCTGGCCTGGCCTGGCCTGGCCTGGCCTGGCCTGGCCTGGCCTGGCCTGGCCTGGCCTGGCCTGGCCTGGCCTGGCCTGGCCTGGCCTGGCCTGGCCTGGCCTGGCCTGGCCTGGCCTGGCCTGGCCTGGCCTGGCCTGGCCTGGCCTGGCCTGGCCTGGCCTGGCCTGGCCTGGCCTGGCCTGGCCTGGCCTGGCCTGGCCTGGCCTGGCCTGGCCTGGCCTGGCCTGGCCTGGCCTGGCCTGGCCTGGCCTGGCCTGGCCTGGCCTGGCCTGGCCTGGCCTGGCCTGGCCTGGCCTGGCCTGGCCTGGCCTGGCCTGGCCTGGCCTGGCCTGGCCTGGCCTGGCCTGGCCTGGCCTGGCCTGGCCTGGCCTGGCCTGGCCTGGCCTGGCCTGGCCTGGCCTGGCCTGGCCTGGCCTGGCCTGGCCTGGCCTGGCCTGGCCTGGCCTGGCCTGGCCTGGCCTGGCCTGGCCTGGCCTGGCCTGGCCTGGCCTGGCCTGGCCTGGCCTGGCCTGGCCTGGCCTGGCCTGGCCTGGCCTGGCCTGGCCTGGCCTGGCCTGGCCTGGCCTGGCCTGGCCTGGCCTGGCCTGGCCTGGCCTGGCCTGGCCTGGCCTGGCCTGGCCTGGCCTGGCCTGGCCTGGCCTGGCCTGGCCTGGCCTGGCCTGGCCTGGCCTGGCCTGGCCTGGCCTGGCCTGGCCTGGCCTGGCCTGGCCTGGCCTGGCCTGGCCTGGCCTGGCCTGGCCTGGCCTGGCCTGGCCTGGCCTGGCCTGGCCTGGCCTGGCCTGGCCTGGCCTGGCCTGGCCTGGCCTGGCCTGGCCTGGCCTGGCCTGGCCTGGCCTGGCCTGGCCTGGCCTGGCCTGGCCTGGCCTGGCCTGGCCTGGCCTGGCCTGGCCTGGCCTGGCCTGGCCTGGCCTGGCCTGGCCTGGCCTGGCCTGGCCTGGCCTGGCCTGGCCTGGCCTGGCCTGGCCTGGCCTGGCCTGGCCTGGCCTGGCCTGGCCTGGCCTGGCCTGGCCTGGCCTGGCCTGGCCTGGCCTGGCCTGGCCTGGCCTGGCCTGGCCTGGCCTGGCCTGGCCTGGCCTGGCCTGGCCTGGCCTGGCCTGGCCTGGCCTGGCCTGGCCTGGCCTGGCCTGGCCTGGCCTGGCCTGGCCTGGCCTGGCCTGGCCTGGCCTGGCCTGGCCTGGCCTGGCCTGGCCTGGCCTGGCCTGGCCTGGCCTGGCCTGGCCTGGCCTGGCCTGGCCTGGCCTGGCCTGGCCTGGCCTGGCCTGGCCTGGCCTGGCCTGGCCTGGCCTGGCCTGGCCTGGCCTGGCCTGGCCTGGCCTGGCCTGGCCTGGCCTGGCCTGGCCTGGCCTGGCCTGGCCTGGCCTGGCCTGGCCTGGCCTGGCCTGGCCTGGCCTGGCCTGGCCTGGCCTGGCCTGGCCTGGCCTGGCCTGGCCTGGCCTGGCCTGGCCTGGCCTGGCCTGGCCTGGCCTGGCCTGGCCTGGCCTGGCCTGGCCTGGCCTGGCCTGGCCTGGCCTGGCCTGGCCTGGCCTGGCCTGGCCTGGCCTGGCCTGGCCTGGCCTGGCCTGGCCTGGCCTGGCCTGGCCTGGCCTGGCCTGGCCTGGCCTGGCCTGGCCTGGCCTGGCCTGGCCTGGCCTGGCCTGGCCTGGCCTGGCCTGGCCTGGCCTGGCCTGGCCTGGCCTGGCCTGGCCTGGCCTGGCCTGGCCTGGCCTGGCCTGGCCTGGCCTGGCCTGGCCTGGCCTGGCCTGGCCTGGCCTGGCCTGGCCTGGCCTGGCCTGGCCTGGCCTGGCCTGGCCTGGCCTGGCCTGGCCTGGCCTGGCCTGGCCTGGCCTGGCCTGGCCTGGCCTGGCCTGGCCTGGCCTGGCCTGGCCTGGCCTGGCCTGGCCTGGCCTGGCCTGGCCTGGCCTGGCCTGGCCTGGCCTGGCCTGGCCTGGCCTGGCCTGGCCTGGCCTGGCCTGGCCTGGCCTGGCCTGGCCTGGCCTGGCCTGGCCTGGCCTGGCCTGGCCTGGCCTGGCCTGGCCTGGCCTGGCCTGGCCTGGCCTGGCCTGGCCTGGCCTGGCCTGGCCTGGCCTGGCCTGGCCTGGCCTGGCCTGGCCTGGCCTGGCCTGGCCTGGCCTGGCCTGGCCTGGCCTGGCCTGGCCTGGCCTGGCCTGGCCTGGCCTGGCCTGGCCTGGCCTGGCCTGGCCTGAGCCTGGCCTGGCCTGGCCTGGCCTGGCCTGGCCTGGCCTGGCCTGGCCTGGCCTGGCCTGGCCTGGCCTGGCCTGGCCTGGCCTGGCCTGGCCTGGCCTGGCCTGGCCTGGCCTGGCCTGGCCTGGCCTGGCCTGGCCTGGCCTGGCCTGGCCTGGCCTGGCCTGGCCTGGCCTGGCCTGGCCTGGCCTGGCCTGGCCTGGCCTGGCCTGGCCTGGCCTGGCCTGGCCTGGCCTGGCCTGGCCTGGCCTGGCCTGGCCTGGCCTGGCCTGGCCTGGCCTGGCCTGGCCTGGCCTGGCCTGGCCTGGCCTGGCCTGGCCTGGCCTGGCCTGGCCTGGCCTGGCCTGGCCTGGCCTGGCCTGGCCTGGCCTGGCCTGGCCTGGCCTGGCCTGGCCTGGCCTGGCCTGGCCTGGCCTGGCCTGGCCTGGCCTGGCCTGGCCTGGCCTGGCCTGGCCTGGCCTGGCCTGGCCTGGCCTGGCCTGGCCTGGCCTGGCCTGGCCTGGCCTGGCCTGGCCTGGCCTGGCCTGGCCTGGCCTGGCCTGGCCTGGCCTGGCCTGGCCTGGCCTGGCCTGGCCTGGCCTGGCCTGGCCTGGCCTGGCCTGGCCTGGCCTGGCCTGGCCTGGCCTGGCCTGGCCTGGCCTGGCCTGGCCTGGCCTGGCCTGGCCTGGCCTGGCCTGGCCTGGCCTGGCCTGGCCTGGCCTGGCCTGGCCTGGCCTGGCCTGGCCTGGCCTGGCCTGGCCTGGCCTGGCCTGGCCTGGCCTGGCCTGGCCTGGCCTGGCCTGGCCTGGCCTGGCCTGGCCTGGCCTGGCCTGGCCTGGCCTGGCCTGGCCTGGCCTGGCCTGGCCTGGCCTGGCCTGGCCTGGCCTGGCCTGGCCTGGCCTGGCCTGGCCTGGCCTGGCCTGGCCTGGCCTGGCCTGGCCTGGCCTGGCCTGGCCTGGCCTGGCCTGGCCTGGCCTGGCCTGGCCTGGCCTGGCCTGGCCTGGCCTGGCCTGGCCTGGCCTGGCCTGGCCTGGCCTGGCCTGGCCTGGCCTGGCCTGGCCTGGCCTGGCCTGGCCTGGCCTGGCCTGGCCTGGCCTGGCCTGGCCTGGCCTGGCCTGGCCTGGCCTGGCCTGGCCTGGCCTGGCCTGGCCTGGCCTGGCCTGGCCTGGCCTGGCCTGGCCTGGCCTGGCCTGGCCTGGCCTGGCCTGGCCTGGCCTGGCCTGGCCTGGCCTGGCCTGGCCTGGCCTGGCCTGGCCTGGCCTGGCCTGGCCTGGCCTGGCCTGGCCTGGCCTGGCCTGGCCTGGCCTGGCCTGGCCTGGCCTGGCCTGGCCTGGCCTGGCCTGGCCTGGCCTGGCCTGGCCTGGCCTGGCCTGGCCTGGCCTGGCCTGGCCTGGCCTGGCCTGGCCTGGCCTGGCCTGGCCTGGCCTGGCCTGGCCTGGCCTGGCCTGGCCTGGCCTGGCCTGGCCTGGCCTGGCCTGGCCTGGCCTGGCCTGGCCTGGCCTGGCCTGGCCTGGCCTGGCCTGGCCTGGCCTGGCCTGGCCTGGCCTGGCCTGGCCTGGCCTGGCCTGGCCTGGCCTGGCCTGGCCTGGCCTGGCCTGGCCTGGCCTGGCCTGGCCTGGCCTGGCCTGGCCTGGCCTGGCCTGGCCTGGCCTGGCCTGGCCTGGCCTGGCCTGGCCTGGCCTGGCCTGGCCTGGCCTGGCCTGGCCTGGCCTGGCCTGGCCTGGCCTGGCCTGGCCTGGCCTGGCCTGGCCTGGCCTGGCCTGGCCTGGCCTGGCCTGGCCTGGCCTGGCCTGGCCTGGCCTGGCCTGGCCTGGCCTGGCCTGGCCTGGCCTGGCCTGGCCTGGCCTGGCCTGGCCTGGCCTGGCCTGGCCTGGCCTGGCCTGGCCTGGCCTGGCCTGGCCTGGCCTGGCCTGGCCTGGCCTGGCCTGGCCTGGCCTGGCCTGGCCTGGCCTGGCCTGGCCTGGCCTGGCCTGGCCTGGCCTGGCCTGGCCTGGCCTGGCCTGGCCTGGCCTGGCCTGGCCTGGCCTGGCCTGGCCTGGCCTGGCCTGGCCTGGCCTGGCCTGGCCTGGCCTGGCCTGGCCTGGCCTGGCCTGGCCTGGCCTGGCCTGGCCTGGCCTGGCCTGGCCTGGCCTGGCCTGGCCTGGCCTGGCCTGGCCTGGCCTGGCCTGGCCTGGCCTGGCCTGGCCTGGCCTGGCCTGGCCTGGCCTGGCCTGGCCTGGCCTGGCCTGGCCTGGCCTGGCCTGGCCTGGCCTGGCCTGGCCTGGCCTGGCCTGGCCTGGCCTGGCCTGGCCTGGCCTGGCCTGGCCTGGCCTGGCCTGGCCTGGCCTGGCCTGGCCTGGCCTGGCCTGGCCTGGCCTGGCCTGGCCTGGCCTGGCCTGGCCTGGCCTGGCCTGGCCTGGCCTGGCCTGGCCTGGCCTGGCCTGGCCTGGCCTGGCCTGGCCTGGCCTGGCCTGGCCTGGCCTGGCCTGGCCTGGCCTGGCCTGGCCTGGCCTGGCCTGGCCTGGCCTGGCCTGGCCTGGCCTGGCCTGGCCTGGCCTGGCCTGGCCTGGCCTGGCCTGGCCTGGCCTGGCCTGGCCTGGCCTGGCCTGGCCTGGCCTGGCCTGGCCTGGCCTGGCCTGGCCTGGCCTGGCCTGGCCTGGCCTGGCCTGGCCTGGCCTGGCCTGGCCTGGCCTGGCCTGGCCTGGCCTGGCCTGGCCTGGCCTGGCCTGGCCTGGCCTGGCCTGGCCTGGCCTGGCCTGGCCTGGCCTGGCCTGGCCTGGCCTGGCCTGGCCTGGCCTGGCCTGGCCTGGCCTGGCCTGGCCTGGCCTGGCCTGGCCTGGCCTGGCCTGGCCTGGCCTGGCCTGGCCTGGCCTGGCCTGGCCTGGCCTGGCCTGGCCTGGCCTGGCCTGGCCTGGCCTGGCCTGGCCTGGCCTGGCCTGGCCTGGCCTGGCCTGGCCTGGCCTGGCCTGGCCTGGCCTGGCCTGGCCTGGCCTGGCCTGGCCTGGCCTGGCCTGGCCTGGCCTGGCCTGGCCTGGCCTGGCCTGGCCTGGCCTGGCCTGGCCTGGCCTGGCCTGGCCTGGCCTGGCCTGGCCTGGCCTGGCCTGGCCTGGCCTGGCCTGGCCTGGCCTGGCCTGGCCTGGCCTGGCCTGGCCTGGCCTGGCCTGGCCTGGCCTGGCCTGGCCTGGCCTGGCCTGGCCTGGCCTGGCCTGGCCTGGCCTGGCCTGGCCTGGCCTGGCCTGGCCTGGCCTGGCCTGGCCTGGCCTGGCCTGGCCTGGCCTGGCCTGGCCTGGCCTGGCCTGGCCTGGCCTGGCCTGGCCTGGCCTGGCCTGGCCTGGCCTGGCCTGGCCTGGCCTGGCCTGGCCTGGCCTGGCCTGGCCTGGCCTGGCCTGGCCTGGCCTGGCCTGGCCTGGCCTGGCCTGGCCTGGCCTGGCCTGGCCTGGCCTGGCCTGGCCTGGCCTGGCCTGGCCTGGCCTGGCCTGGCCTGGCCTGGCCTGGCCTGGCCTGGCCTGGCCTGGCCTGGCCTGGCCTGGCCTGGCCTGGCCTGGCCTGGCCTGGCCTGGCCTGGCCTGGCCTGGCCTGGCCTGGCCTGGCCTGGCCTGGCCTGGCCTGGCCTGGCCTGGCCTGGCCTGGCCTGGCCTGGCCTGGCCTGGCCTGGCCTGGCCTGGCCTGGCCTGGCCTGGCCTGGCCTGGCCTGGCCTGGCCTGGCCTGGCCTGGCCTGGCCTGGCCTGGCCTGGCCTGGCCTGGCCTGGCCTGGCCTGGCCTGGCCTGGCCTGGCCTGGCCTGGCCTGGCCTGGCCTGGCCTGGCCTGGCCTGGCCTGGCCTGGCCTGGCCTGGCCTGGCCTGGCCTGGCCTGGCCTGGCCTGGCCTGGCCTGGCCTGGCCTGGCCTGGCCTGGCCTGGCCTGGCCTGGCCTGGCCTGGCCTGGCCTGGCCTGGCCTGGCCTGGCCTGGCCTGGCCTGGCCTGGCCTGGCCTGGCCTGGCCTGGCCTGGCCTGGCCTGGCCTGGCCTGGCCTGGCCTGGCCTGGCCTGGCCTGGCCTGGCCTGGCCTGGCCTGGCCTGGCCTGGCCTGGCCTGGCCTGGCCTGGCCTGGCCTGGCCTGGCCTGGCCTGGCCTGGCCTGGCCTGGCCTGGCCTGGCCTGGCCTGGCCTGGCCTGGCCTGGCCTGGCCTGGCCTGGCCTGGCCTGGCCTGGCCTGGCCTGGCCTGGCCTGGCCTGGCCTGGCCTGGCCTGGCCTGGCCTGGCCTGGCCTGGCCTGGCCTGGCCTGGCCTGGCCTGGCCTGGCCTGGCCTGGCCTGGCCTGGCCTGGCCTGGCCTGGCCTGGCCTGGCCTGGCCTGGCCTGGCCTGGCCTGGCCTGGCCTGGCCTGGCCTGGCCTGGCCTGGCCTGGCCTGGCCTGGCCTGGCCTGGCCTGGCCTGGCCTGGCCTGGCCTGGCCTGGCCTGGCCTGGCCTGGCCTGGCCTGGCCTGGCCTGGCCTGGCCTGGCCTGGCCTGGCCTGGCCTGGCCTGGCCTGGCCTGGCCTGGCCTGGCCTGGCCTGGCCTGGCCTGGCCTGGCCTGGCCTGGCCTGGCCTGGCCTGGCCTGGCCTGGCCTGGCCTGGCCTGGCCTGGCCTGGCCTGGCCTGGCCTGGCCTGGCCTGGCCTGGCCTGGCCTGGCCTGGCCTGGCCTGGCCTGGCCTGGCCTGGCCTGGCCTGGCCTGGCCTGGCCTGGCCTGGCCTGGCCTGGCCTGGCCTGGCCTGGCCTGGCCTGGCCTGGCCTGGCCTGGCCTGGCCTGGCCTGGCCTGGCCTGGCCTGGCCTGGCCTGGCCTGGCCTGGCCTGGCCTGGCCTGGCCTGGCCTGGCCTGGCCTGGCCTGGCCTGGCCTGGCCTGGCCTGGCCTGGCCTGGCCTGGCCTGGCCTGGCCTGGCCTGGCCTGGCCTGGCCTGGCCTGGCCTGGCCTGGCCTGGCCTGGCCTGGCCTGGCCTGGCCTGGCCTGGCCTGGCCTGGCCTGGCCTGGCCTGGCCTGGCCTGGCCTGGCCTGGCCTGGCCTGGCCTGGCCTGGCCTGGCCTGGCCTGGCCTGGCCTGGCCTGGCCTGGCCTGGCCTGGCCTGGCCTGGCCTGGCCTGGCCTGGCCTGGCCTGGCCTGGCCTGGCCTGGCCTGGCCTGGCCTGGCCTGGCCTGGCCTGGCCTGGCCTGGCCTGGCCTGGCCTGGCCTGGCCTGGCCTGGCCTGGCCTGGCCTGGCCTGGCCTGGCCTGGCCTGGCCTGGCCTGGCCTGGCCTGGCCTGGCCTGGCCTGGCCTGGCCTGGCCTGGCCTGGCCTGGCCTGGCCTGGCCTGGCCTGGCCTGGCCTGGCCTGGCCTGGCCTGGCCTGGCCTGGCCTGGCCTGGCCTGGCCTGGCCTGGCCTGGCCTGGCCTGGCCTGGCCTGGCCTGGCCTGGCCTGGCCTGGCCTGGCCTGGCCTGGCCTGGCCTGGCCTGGCCTGGCCTGGCCTGGCCTGGCCTGGCCTGGCCTGGCCTGGCCTGGCCTGGCCTGGCCTGGCCTGGCCTGGCCTGGCCTGGCCTGGCCTGGCCTGGCCTGGCCTGGCCTGGCCTGGCCTGGCCTGGCCTGGCCTGGCCTGGCCTGGCCTGGCCTGGCCTGGCCTGGCCTGGCCTGGCCTGGCCTGGCCTGGCCTGGCCTGGCCTGGCCTGGCCTGGCCTGGCCTGGCCTGGCCTGGCCTGGCCTGGCCTGGCCTGGCCTGGCCTGGCCTGGCCTGGCCTGGCCTGGCCTGGCCTGGCCTGGCCTGGCCTGGCCTGGCCTGGCCTGGCCTGGCCTGGCCTGGCCTGGCCTGGCCTGGCCTGGCCTGGCCTGGCCTGGCCTGGCCTGGCCTGGCCTGGCCTGGCCTGGCCTGGCCTGGCCTGGCCTGGCCTGGCCTGGCCTGGCCTGGCCTGGCCTGGCCTGGCCTGGCCTGGCCTGGCCTGGCCTGGCCTGGCCTGGCCTGGCCTGGCCTGGCCTGGCCTGGCCTGGCCTGGCCTGGCCTGGCCTGGCCTGGCCTGGCCTGGCCTGGCCTGGCCTGGCCTGGCCTGGCCTGGCCTGGCCTGGCCTGGCCTGGCCTGGCCTGGCCTGGCCTGGCCTGGCCTGGCCTGGCCTGGCCTGGCCTGGCCTGGCCTGGCCTGGCCTGGCCTGGCCTGGCCTGGCCTGGCCTGGCCTGGCCTGGCCTGGCCTGGCCTGGCCTGGCCTGGCCTGGCCTGGCCTGGCCTGGCCTGGCCTGGCCTGGCCTGGCCTGGCCTGGCCTGGCCTGGCCTGGCCTGGCCTGGCCTGGCCTGGCCTGGCCTGGCCTGGCCTGGCCTGGCCTGGCCTGGCCTGGCCTGGCCTGGCCTGGCCTGGCCTGGCCTGGCCTGGCCTGGCCTGGCCTGGCCTGGCCTGGCCTGGCCTGGCCTGGCCTGGCCTGGCCTGGCCTGGCCTGGCCTGGCCTGGCCTGGCCTGGCCTGGCCTGGCCTGGCCTGGCCTGGCCTGGCCTGGCCTGGCCTGGCCTGGCCTGGCCTGGCCTGGCCTGGCCTGGCCTGGCCTGGCCTGGCCTGGCCTGGCCTGGCCTGGCCTGGCCTGGCCTGGCCTGGCCTGGCCTGGCCTGGCCTGGCCTGGCCTGGCCTGGCCTGGCCTGGCCTGGCCTGGCCTGGCCTGGCCTGGCCTGGCCTGGCCTGGCCTGGCCTGGCCTGGCCTGGCCTGGCCTGGCCTGGCCTGGCCTGGCCTGGCCTGGCCTGGCCTGGCCTGGCCTGGCCTGGCCTGGCCTGGCCTGGCCTGGCCTGGCCTGGCCTGGCCTGGCCTGGCCTGGCCTGGCCTGGCCTGGCCTGGCCTGGCCTGGCCTGGCCTGGCCTGGCCTGGCCTGGCCTGGCCTGGCCTGGCCTGGCCTGGCCTGGCCTGGCCTGGCCTGGCCTGGCCTGGCCTGGCCTGGCCTGGCCTGGCCTGGCCTGGCCTGGCCTGGCCTGGCCTGGCCTGGCCTGGCCTGGCCTGGCCTGGCCTGGCCTGGCCTGGCCTGGCCTGGCCTGGCCTGGCCTGGCCTGGCCTGGCCTGGCCTGGCCTGGCCTGGCCTGGCCTGGCCTGGCCTGGCCTGGCCTGGCCTGGCCTGGCCTGGCCTGGCCTGGCCTGGCCTGGCCTGGCCTGGCCTGGCCTGGCCTGGCCTGGCCTGGCCTGGCCTGGCCTGGCCTGGCCTGGCCTGGCCTGGCCTGGCCTGGCCTGGCCTGGCCTGGCCTGGCCTGGCCTGGCCTGGCCTGGCCTGGCCTGGCCTGGCCTGGCCTGGCCTGGCCTGGCCTGGCCTGGCCTGGCCTGGCCTGGCCTGGCCTGGCCTGGCCTGGCCTGGCCTGGCCTGGCCTGGCCTGGCCTACGGCCTGGCCTGGCCTGGCCTGGCCTGGCCTGGCCTAGCTCCTAGCCTGGCCTAGCCTAGCCTGGCCTGGCCCTGGCCTGGCCTGGCCTGAACCCTAGCCTGGCCTGGCCTAGCCTAGCCTAGCCTGGCCTAGCCTGGCCTGGCCTGGCCTGCAGCCTGGCCTGGCCTGGCCTGGCCTGGCCTGGCCTGGCCTGGCCTGGCCTAGCCTGGCCTAGCCTGGCCTGGCCTAGCCTGGCCTAGCCTGGCCTGGCCTGACAGCCTGGCCTGGCCTGGCCTAGCCTGGCCTGGCCTGGCCTGGCCTAGCCTGGCCACAGCCTAGCCTGGCCTGGCCTGGCCCCTGGCCTGGCCTGGCCTGGCCTAGCCTGGCCTGGCCCTGGCCTGGCCTGGCCTAACTACAGCCCCAGCCCAGCTCAGTCAGCCCAGCCCAGCCAGCCCAGCCCAGCTCAGCTCAACTCAACTCAACTCAACTCAATTTTAGTTTTAACGTCAACAATGCATCATTATTTAAAAAAAAAAATAGAAAACCGTTAACCTTCCCCTATCAACCCTTTCAAATTTAAACACGAAAGATCGAAAAAAAAAAAAAAAGTACTTTGCTTCAAATACATTTATTGTCGAAGCGAATAGTTCTTATACATCTACACAATATTTTTGCTAATTCCTTTTATTGAGAAAAATACGTGATTAACAATATAATAGTATTATATATGTGAACAATCGAAACAGTCTATTATTTTTTCATATATAAACCTCTATCTTTAAACACTCTAAACAATGTATACCACTAGCGCCACGTAGTAGCCAAAATCATTATTTTCTCACAAATCTGACTGTCCTCCTTAATTCACTGCCAGTACTCGAAGTGTAGTGTACGTGACAAACTGTAGATTTTCAGTACTAACAAATAATTACGAAATGCAGCCTCAATATAGGTGGTATAGGAGTTTGTCAAAGGACGGGATTAAGAATGAGAAAATTTTTCAATTTTTTTTTCCAACTTTCTTATAATTTACTTCTTTATAATTTACATTGCACATGTCACGTTTTATAACGATTCGAAAGTTGTATGTACGTAATTAAAACACCACAAAAATTAACAAAATTTTATAAATTTGTGTTGATAAATATATGTGTAAATTATGCACTAAAATCCAAGTGTACAAAGAACGAGTATGACACAAGATATCATTTTTTATATATAAATAATGTAAATAATGTTCGTATACAAGAATATATTAACAATCCGTTTTGCGTTCAAATTGTTAAAATTGAATCTTTTTTTTAACCAAAAAATAGATTATTTATAAAGTTATCAAGTATAACGTATACGAAACGCGTAAAAGAAATAGTGCGGTTTAATGTATAATATGTTACATCTCGCTTATAATTAATAATAGCAAAAAAAAAAACCTGTCCCATCACGTTTATTTAATAACTCCACAAATGTTCATATATATATATATATATATATATATATATATATATATATATATATATATATATATATATATATATATATTATACTGCGAACAGCAATGTGGCAAATGTCAATTGCCATATAAGTATATTCGCGTGCTAAACTTAACCAGCCATATAAATAAAAAGATATGACGAGTTAAGCCAGGGTAATTGAACAGAATATAACCCACTGTCCATCGATCATAGTTTGGAAGAGAAAGCTGATATTAATATAAAAGTTTTGTATATATTTAATATAAAATAAAAAATAATAATAATAATAATAATAAAAGTTATATTAAATATTGTTTTTTCATCAAAAATAAATATTGATTTTCTCAACCTGGATATATTCTGCCCAATTGTGAATGGCTACCTGTCGCATGACTGTTAGCGGTCTAGTCGTCATTATAAACACATATATTATATATATATGCCTGTGATTGACTCTATTGTAACATTTTATGTACGAGACGATTGAAAGATTTAAATTGTTTTATTATTGATTAATTATCTAATTGATGTGAAAAAAAATATGATACTTTATTTAATAAGATTACGGATGCGCCGTTGTATCTAAAAAGAAGGTAATGTAGAAAGTCACCCGTTCCACGCGATTACTATGGAACGTTTACGATTCTATTATATTGCGTATGTACTGATACTATTGATCGTTTTCAAAGTATTTCGCTTATAAAAATCCGAATATGTAAAATATGTTGATATATACGTCGTACGAAACATTGCTAAAATAGTGAAATATTATAAAGAATTAAAGCTACGAGTTATTAAATTGTATGGAATTAACCTAAATTAATTCGAATATATGTTTTGGTAGAAGCATAGTTATATAATTATACCTACATAGTTATATAATCCAATCGAATTTAAAATTTCACATGGAAGTCGGTGACCAAAAATTCATTTCTCTTAATTCCGATGGTTTAGCTTCGAACATATTTACGTAAACCGACGACTTATCCGCTAATTTTTCTTCTTTTCCTATATATGTAAGATTTTGCGAAGATATCGACTTTTTTCGATTAAGCGGCTTGCGTGGTTCCACGTCTGCGAAGGATTCAGCTTCTTCTTCTATTTTTGCGGTAATAATTTCTCTAGATTGGCCTAATATGCTTGCCAAGATCCAATTACCCTGATATTTCTCTTTGTCTGGTACAAACGCGCCCGTGAAATATCTGTTAGCGTGAATTTTTCTACGCGCTTTCGGTGAACTATCTGGAGTTCCTGTCGGCGATGTCAACGGTGTCGTCGGTAATGACTTACTAACATTTTTTAATTGGTTATCTGTCTGCTGAGATTGCGGATCTGATGCAAACATTTTAACAAATTTACCGGACATCATTTGATTTGCTACATGAACGATTGATTTGCCGCAAAGAGCCGGTTCACCGTGAAAACCGTCGTCCGTTCCCTGCGATTTGGGTTTTATGCTTCCGCCTGCTTCTGGAATCTTCCGAGATTTAATATCATCGACTAAAAGAACAATAATATAAAAAGAGACATCTATATTTAAAAGTATAATATTTTGCAGAAATAAAGATTTTAGTAATATATACTTTTACTATTTATCGGTATAAACGGTTGGCATGGCAAAGGATGTTTGCTAAAATCAATCTCCTTGATTTCTTTCAAGTCGGAAATGGATTTTTCATTCCTTATCTGATTTGTAGAACTCGTGTTATTTTCATTCAAAGCCTCAGTTACGATATGTTTTAATCCATGTTGCGATACTTCGGGATTTTGTGATTTTGAATTTCTTATATAAAAAAAACTATCGTCGTAAGATGGTGGACTGAATGCAGCTTCGTCAAAGTCGAATCTAAAAAAGAAAAATTACGTTTAGAAAGAAAGTTACTTTAATGTAAGAATGTAATCTGTTTAACTGATATAGCGCGTTACAAGATTAGTGCTTGATTTGTGAACTGTTTGCTTCTTAAATATAATTGTAGTATTTTTTTATATTATCAAAAATTTAAAACAAATTTTCACTGTGTAATGTAATGAATACCATTTATCGACGAGAAGTAACGAGAGAAGATATTAGTATCCACGTGTAGATAATTTCTTAATAACGATAGAAATTTATTATGCTAATTTTATTAAAGATAATTTCTTATTAAATAGTTTTTAATCTTTGATAACATTTAAAATATTCGTATATATTTGTATACCATTTGTATTTAAAAAAAAATAAAAAGAAAATAAACAAATAGATTTATAAAAAACAATTTATATATTTGAACGTTTGTGTGTATTAACATAAATAAATGACTATAAATAATATATTGACTAATCTGGCAAAATATCAAATGTGTAACGCTATAACAGTTTTCTACCATTCGATATCATAGTTACTGTATTAATTCTACCTGATTGATATGCTCTTTTGAGAAAGTTTCTATAAAGATAATGATAAAATTATTCTATGAACACATAGATAATGAGGAAGTTATTTAGAAATAGAACCTACCTATTATCCATTTTTCCTTTCATCCATTGTGGCAATGAAATTCCACTGCTAAGAGATCTGTCTTGTTGCCTTGAATTGTCCATTTTTATACAATTTTGTAATTTTTTAATCCAATAGCGAGCTTGAATTCTTTATGTTACTCAATAATATACAGATGCGCGAAATAACATGTTAAAAATTGATATCTGAGCATTGTTATTCGTAAAAATAATCTTGCATTGTTGTATATTCGTATGTAATATTGTTTATACAATTATTATAATTAAAAATTAGTCGCAACAACTTTTAGGATTTGGTCCAAGTTATCATTTGATTGATCTGCAATTCGACAAATGTTTAGAATATGGAAAAAAATCTATTAATATACAATGAAGAGACACGGATAAAAAATATAATTCGATACTTACTCTCTGATTAAGATTTTCATAATTAGCTTCATAGTTACGATTCTTCTGATTCTCTCTTTTGACAAAAATAGCAGTGAATTAACGTAGTATTAATAATCATAATGATTGACAAACAATCTCAAATGGCTTCTACACATCATTGCGACAAATAGCTACAAGACGCTGTGAACAATAGATGCGCTCCGTTTGATGCTACGAAAGTTTCGAAACATTTGATTGGCCAATCAGAGCAAAGAAATAATTGTGTCCTTTTGTTCCAATTGGTCGATTAAATTATTCGAAATTTTTGTAGTATCAAACGGAACGCAATTTTAAGCCCGTATTGGATTATATTTAGGCTGCATTCCAAAACATATAGCGTATTCGATTTGTTGGCTTTACCCGACTCTGGGTCGAGTCGAGTCAGATCTCAAGTTCAATTCGAAACTCAATGACTCTAAACTATCATGGCGGAAAGCGGTTTATGATTGGTTTCGTCATTCATAACCTCTATCAAAAAGTCACAATTAACATTATTCTTGATCATCATTATCACAGAAATATAAGTTTATATTATATAAAATAAAAAGAAGAATAAGTAGTAATAATGAAAATATGATAGATAATAATGTTAAAAACTCTTTGATAGAGGTTATGAATCACGAAACCAATCATAAACCGCTTTCCGCCATGATAGTTTGGAGTCATTGAGTTTCAAATCGAACTTGAGATCTGGGATTCGACTCGACCCAGAGTCGGGTAGAGTCAACAAATCGAATACGCTGCTATTAGTGTACATTGTGGTTTAACCAATTCAAAACGGTGACAAATCGTATGACTTGGAACAACTACATCAAAAACAACAATTCAGAATCACTACTGTGTACATATATTATTTATATTGTGTTGCGGTGTCGTCATAAAGCAGAAACAGAGGGATACTTCTAACTTTTATTGAAGAAAGAATATTTTATGAGTGTATACTCTCATATGCATGCACGACATACGCACATGGGCAGTTTCTTCCTCTCTTTCTCATACGTTGATTAGAAAAATTTATAACAATATTATTTAAATATAACATGGCAGAAATAGCGGTACATCTGAGATCAGTCCGCGATAAAATATTATATGCTGCTACAAAAAGAGAATTGGTATCTTCTTTTTATTTAAGAAACATACTATATTAAATATATATTTATTTAGAATTTTAATAAATTTACATTGCGAAACATATAAAAAAAATTACGATATGAAAATTAATCCCAAGATTAGCTCATGCGATTGATAAGAAAATATATATAATTTATATTTTATAATATATATTTTTTCCAGAAACATCGATATTATGAACCGCGATTGGTAGCCGTTAGCAAGTTGCAATCTGTCGAATCGATATTATTTGCCTATGAAGCCGGTCAAAGACATTTTGGTGAAAATTATGTAAATGAATTAGTGGAAAAATCTTTAAACCCACAGATTCTTGAACAATGCAAAGAAATTCAATGGCATTTTATAGGCAATTTACAAAGAAATAAGGTCAACAAAATTTTAAATGTACCAAATTTATATATGATCGAAACTGTCAGTAATGACAAACTCGCAGATATGCTTAATAATTCCTGGCCAAAATTTCGAAAGAGCGATGATAGCAAATTAAATGTTATGGTACAAGTTAACACGAGTCGAGAGAAAGGTAATTAAATATAATTGTATCTCATTCTGTATTTTATCGTGAGAAAATTATGTAAGATATAATTTTTTTCTGCTTATTTATTTGCATATTATTTTGTATATCTATATAAAAATTGCAATTTTTTTTTTTTTACAGAAAAAAATGGCTGCGATATTGTACAAGTATCGACTCTTGTAAAGCACGTTATAAATAATTGCCATAATTTGAAATTCATAGGTCTTATGACAATAGGGATGTTCGGATATAATATTGCAAATGGTCCAAATCCAGATTTTATCTGTTTGATAAAATGCCGAGAAAAGATAAGTGATGAATTGGGGATTGATACGAAAAATATCGAATTATCAATGGGAATGTCTAACGACTATGAACATGCGGTGAGATATTTAAATGCAATCTACTTGTTAATAGTGATGATAAATTTTGTATGTCTTCATACAGATGCATTAAATGCAATTTTCATTTTCTACTATAGATTGAACTTGGCAGTACAAATGTAAGAGTAGGAACAGCCATTTTTGGTAATAGACCGCAAAAGAATACCTTGTAAAGAAATGATATAAGAATTATAATATATTTTTCTTTTTTTTGCTCATTTTAAAATAAAATAAAAATGGTAAAGGTAAATGATGAATTTTACTAGTAACGAAATAAATTTATTTGTATATATATTTTATCTTCCGCAATGGATGATATTGCATCTGATACATGATGTGATATATTAAATTGTAATTACTATACTAAACAGATTGCAACATTTTTTTTTCAATGAATTTTAAAACGTGAAAATTGTGAAAACAATTCTGTAAAATTCTTGCATTTTGTAATATCAAGAAAAAGTGTTATATATAATTTATCTTAGCCTAAGTTCCGAAACTGGTATAAAATTTTCTTTCCGAGGAAAATTTTACTCGATGGCCGGCTTGGAACCAATCAGAAATGTTCAAGAAAGTTTTGGAACGGCCATCGAGTAAAATTTTCCTCGGAGAGTACGTTTTGGAATGTAGCCTTGATATGTAATCAACATATATATAGATATATAGAATAGATGTATACAATACATAACATATACATATATATTAAGTTATATGTTCCGTAATTCGCACGATTACATATTATAGCGTTATTTGGTGAAAAGTGAATCAAAAAATCCAATCTTTTCTTTTTTATTTTAAGAAATTCTTAATGAAAAGAAAAATTAAAAAGTTTAGCCAATCAGCGTTGTTTTTTAGTCAGGCATGTTTATGAATCACGCGTCGGATAGTGTAGCCACGCGCACACACTATTAGCCGCGCGTCGCGATTATCATATTTTATTAAGGAATAATGCTATATGTCTTGGTGGGTATAAATTACACTTTGTGTATGTATGTATACACATAAAATAAAAATAGATGTATAAAATATTGTGTATAAAGTGAGATTTTAAGAGATTTTCTTTAATATTGAATTTTTATCTATTGTATTTAAATTTAATATAAGTAATATATATTTTTAATAAAAGATATATGTATAATATTTTATATTTATAATATATGCCGAAACATATATCCAAGCTTCAATATGAAACTGAGCAAACTGTGTGTGTCACAATTACTATCAATTACTATGATTATATCATAAAAGCAACGGCCTCGCTCAAATATTTTCAATTATTCATAATTGAATAATTTAAAAACTATTGTTATATGATGAGAACATATACTTATGACATTCTTAATGAATACTTTCTCGATGTGTATATTAGGCTAAAGTTATAAATTCTTTTGTAGATTTTTATTAGATTGTGTTATTTAATTTTGTTTTTTATTTTATTATATTTTTCGATAATATAATTATTGATTTTTAACATAAGATAAGAACAAGAAGAATTTTAATATTGATAAATCCTCAATAAAAGATTTTATAGAGATTGAGATATTGGTTATCAAATAATATTATATCTTTTTTTCTACAACTTTGAAATAATCAATTTTCTTTTGCAAAGTTATGAATAAAGTTATATATTTATAAATATTAATATTGTAAAATAATTGAAAATTTGATTTTACTCTTAATTTATTAATGTTTGAAAAAATTAATAAGATAAAAGGGCGTGGTCCAGTTCCAATCTTTAGCTGTACATTATGTACATATGTAGGTCACCTTCATCTTTTTCTTTCTTTTTTTCTTTTATAAGAACATGGTTCACAAATGTATCTTATGCAAGGTCAAGAATTGCGTAAGTTACCGCTCTCAAGAGTTAAAGAAATTATTTGTATACTTTATTTCTCGCAAAAAATTCTAATTCATATTCATTATTCGTCAATTAATATATTAATCGACTGACATTTATTATAGCAAATGTTTAATGAAAAGCGTACAAGAATAATTAACGATAAGAAAGTTTAAATAAACATTTTTATAGAAATATTATGTGTTGCAGTTTCTATTTCTTGAAATGATTATTTACAGGATACAATCTCATCGTTTGAAATTAAAATCAGTCAGGCATACCTTTAAATATTGTTCACATATATATTTTAATACATGTGAAATAATTTTTTTCATATGTAACGCGATTACATTTTTAATATAATTTTTTCAGATGCAATTTTACTTTTATAATCAAAATTTTAAGCAAAGTCATTTGCAAAAGCGAACATCTCTAATTTTAAGGAATGGAATTATTTTTAAAAACAATTTGAGATTTAAGAGATTTCATACATTATGTTTGTGTGTTCATATTTGTGTGCACGCGTACATTTCTCTTGTGCTTCTCCATACATAGCGCAAATAACAAAACACATTGATTAGATATACGTTACCTTACCCTTATAATATGTATATCAATTAAGAGACGGCTTCTCAACGGCTTCGGTGCAACTCGATGTAAGCTTGCATCAGACAATCATGAATATAGAGGAGATTGGTACACTGTATATATGTATGTATTACTAATACATATACTTTCTATGATGCAATATTCAATGTAAAATGTAAAATATGTATATATACATACATCACATTGCAGCTTTGCACATTTATACATACAATATATATATATATATATATATATATATATATATATATATATATATATATATCAAATTTTCATTATTATCAAATCTTATTATTAAATTTTAAGACAAAATATAACATTGATTAATGAGCCGTTTATGTGTGGACTCGCGCATATCAAAGAATGCATGTACAATTTGAAATTTTTCAATCTATTTCTATATTATATTATCTATTTATCTATATATATATATATATAGAAATAGATTGAAAAATTTCAAATTGTACATGCATTCTTTGATATGCGCGAGTCCACACATAAACGGCTTATTAATCAATGTTATATTTTGTCTCAAAATTTAATAATAAGATTTGATAATGAGATAAAATTCAACAAATGCATTACGAACAAACTATATATATATATATATATATATATATATATATATATATATATATATATATTGTTTATCATAAATTTTATTTTTTTACTCAATATACAAACCAAACACAGTATTATAACACCTTTTTAAAAAAAAGGTAAAAATATATTTATTAATAATAACATTTTATTAAGAGAAATTGTGTTATAAACATTGTAAGAAATAAATAATGAAAATTTATTATTTGAAAATTTATTATCGAAAAATCTTTAGCCGTTCAAAATATGATAGCGTGTAATAAAAAATGTAATGAAAAATGTGTGTATGGTTTTATTAAAACTATAATAATCTTTTTATTCTTAAAAAATCAAAATTATTTTTTGCGCTTATCATCCTTTTTTTCCATACATCTAATAATTATGCGTCAGAATTTGAATTTGAATTTTTGTTTAATGATGAATATTAATTTATGTGACTTCAGAATAAATTCGTGATTTTGTGATTCTACTATTTTTGAAACTTCAATATCTCTATAGAATTAAATCCGTATTAGAAATTTATGTGCGATGTTACAATTTCTTCGATATGATTGTCGCCGGGGTCTTAAAGTTTATTCATGGCTTCACAAGAGCTAATACACATTATATCAACTCTATGTGATGCAATAACATCCTACTGTGGAGTTATAGCGTCCGCTGGCATGCATACACATATAAATACTAAGTTTTTGGGAAAAAATGCACCAAGTATACTAGACAGGTTTGCGCTGTAGCACGTGTATAAATAGGCTGTTAGATTTGCACAGAGCATTCAATTCATTCCTCGTACTTGAACGAGAACTAGAAAAACAGCACGACATCATGTTCAAAGTAAGTATATATCTTCAGAGCGGATAAAGGTCTATTTAAGATTATTTATTATTGCATAATACATATATACATACGAGTGTGTATAAGCCGTGTCATTACATTTCATCATTTTTATACAATTAATATAAATAATATTATGTTAAAAAATTTTTATACATAGAAAAGTCGACCATTTTTGGATTAGAGTGTTGATTTTGTCACTTTTATATTAATTTCTACAAAGCAACAAATGTACATTACGCAATTACTTGATGAGAAGAAGAAACGCACGATTATCAATATAAACTTCAATAATGGCATTTTTGTATAAATGTTTCCATATAAATAGAGATACAAAGTAATATGTAATCGCAAAGTTAACTTTTATAGTTAATATTTATTGATTTGTTACGGTGGAACATTTACTTAGAAATTTAAAATTTTTAAAGATTAATCAGCATTGTTAAATTTTGCAGTTCTTGGTAATCTGCGGTTGCCTGTTGGCTATCGCGAATGTTGGCGCTTTTGGCGGTTTAATTGCGGCACCCGCACCCGCGGTTATTGCTATAAAACCAGCTACGATCGCATTACCAACAACGATTGCTGCTGCTCCCATCTTAAAAGGTATGGATAATCTCTTATTATGAGATAAGAGCACGCGAAATACTACGCAATAGCATTGAAAAAAAAATTAAAATTAACATTATTCTCAATACCATAACAATTTTATGTCTCTGTAACAATCAACGCAAGATAATGTCTTTTTCTGTTCATGTCATTTTTGCCGAATTTCGACATTAATTCTAGAGTATGATTTATAGAAGAAATAAATGTACGCATCACTTATTCCGCAATATCTCGCGAGATCTGCATCGTCAAAAAATACGAGACAGATAGATATCTTTAAAAGAAAGACAAAAGACGTTGCATCATCGCGACGAGATGACATTATTTATATATATAGACATATGTAAATTATATGTATAATATATATCGCTCTCGGTCAAACAACACATTCAGGAAAATTAATTGTAATTTTCTTGCGGACAATCAATTTGTGAAAAAATATAAGTCTTTATTCCTGTTTCTCTCCCTCCCCCCCTCCACCTCTACCTTTCTCCCCTCCCTCTCTCTCTCTCTCTCTCTCTATCCGTCTACTTAAATAAACATTAAATATTTAATGTTGCAGCGCCATTGATTGCCGCTGCTCCCGCCGCTGCATGGGCTCAACCCACTATCGGATTAGCTGCACCTTTGGGATTAGGACTTAAGCTAGGCTAAATTTGTTTCGTTGATACATAAAACATGCCACCGCCATATTCCATCACACGTTGCAGCAGAATACATCGCCCTTAATCAGATAATTCACTAATATATATATATATATATATATATATATATATATATATATATATATATATATATTTCACAATTTTTTTAAATTAATATTCACTAAATTTTTGTTCTATCAAATAAGATTTTTCCCCCATTTTAAATTATTAACATCAAAAAAATTAAGCATCAAACAAAAGACATGAAAATATAAAGTAATAAAAAATTCGTTATACAAGATATTCGAACTTTATTCTATTTCTCAGAGGAAACATTTCACCCAATGCATCCATCATATACAAATAAATTTTCATATACATAAATTTTTTTTCTACACATTGTATTTTACGATAGTATGTATGTAATTTCTATCGTGTATTCGCAGTTCAAAATTGACTTGATTAACTTACTCTGAACAAATTAATTTTTACAGATTGAAAAAAAATTGAGACTTTGTATAAAAGTTATAAAAGATGATTCTTATATTACAGAATTATTATACGTATAGTGTCATTAAAAAAACATGTGTAGTTCGTTATGTGTACAAATTACAATTGTTGAAGAATACTTGGAGGATATAAATATGCGTCCATATACATATATTTACTTATCTCTTATATTATATGAAAAGAAAAAAGCCGATGAGTATGTAATCGATTCTATTTAGTAGGCGTAAGCAATTCCAATTGGACTGCTGTAGCTCATGTGAGATACCTCAACTGCCGGCGAATAAGCGACTCCGAGAGCGGCCGGAGCACGTATAGCCGCCGACACCGGTATAGCTGCAGCTGCAGCAGTGTACGTCAATGGGGTAGCTGGATGAGCGAAGTGCGTATACGTGACAGCCGGATTGCTTACGCGAATGTCAGTCTTACTCGAACTAGAGAAAGGCGTGTCAATAGTTTTCGTTTGCGTAGCTATTTGTGCCAAATTACCATGGCTGCGTAATATATTATCGGACGTCGACGTGATAGCATGGGGTTGAACATGCGCTATTGGCGCGATTTGATATTGTAAGGGAGACACTCCAACATAGCCGGCATTAGCCGCAGCCAAAACGCAAACTATTATAAATAGCTGAAATATAAGATTTCCAATTCAATATTGATTATAAATTTTCAATCGAATTTTCATGCGATTTATATATATTATTCTTATCTTATAAGTTTGATGAAAAAAATCTAATTATATGATTGTGAATCACATTAAGTGATATATGCGTATAACGTACCTTAACTGCCATTATATTTATTTAGGGAAATCTTGCAATGAATGTCCTGCGTCTGTGCCGAAATATGAATGCTACTCTCGGTGACAATCGGTACTTTTATACTTGGCGGACAAACGACGAACCACCAAATCTTTCAATGTACACATGTTCCCTACAGTGGGAGAGAGAGTGTCAAGGATAAATTTAATATTGCGCCATTGTGCGCGCGAACGTCTTATTCCTCGTTAAATTTCATTACCGTTTCAATAAGAATAATTTATAAATGTTGCATTTTGAAGCGTGTATTTTTTTATAAATTTTTTTTTATGTAAAAAAATAATCAATACTCTTTTCGAAAATCATATATTTATTTTTATCTTTCTCCTTGAATATTATTCTATTTTAATAACTTTTGTACTTTTATTTTGCTGTACGTTGTGTTCTTTTTGTTTGTAATTTATTATTTAACATATTCTTAACAAGAATACATTGTATATTTAAAAAATATTTGAAGACGATCTTTTCGCGCAAATATCGTCTTCAAATAAAAGAAAGTAGGATATTAAATGTAGGAAAATATAGAAAATAAAACTTACTTCTTACCTCGTGTATATACTCTTATATAGCTTTAAATTAAGTTTATAAATTTAAGATTTCGATCTCTCTTCACGCAATAAAATTCGATATAGAATGCAATGCATAGCAAAATGTAAAATCGAAATAGTAATAATATATTGTTATACCAAAACATTAAAGACGCATTTTTATACATTGACATTGGTATTATCCCGTACTTTCGTGTCTTCAAAACTGGAACATCCGGCTTGGGGACCACGCCTCTCTGAGCGGAAAGTAGTCTAGCCTTGTTGTTCCCTCTCTCAAACTTTTTCTTTTGAACTCGTTATTAATATTTCGTTCTGAATTTAAAAAATTATACAAATATTGTTTGCGTTTAAATTTTAATTTGATATGGCTAATATGTGTATAAAGATAAATATTTTCATTTTTCACTATGTACTATTTGCTCGAAAAATGTTTCAAAAATTGAAGTTTTTACTCGCACACGCGAGTGGAAATGCCGACTATATATGGCACAATATGAGGAAGAAATTATAAAATACACACACACACACACACACACTCTCTCTCTCTCTCTCTCTCTCTTTCTCTCTCTCTCGCTCTCTTTCTCTTAAATACGAATATCAATGTATAAAGCATGTATAGGTATATTTTTATTTTTGTTAATATTATATCAATATGTGCAGAGAAAAATACGCGCTCTAGTGAACGAAAACTATCTATGCATATCTTTCTTTTTACTTATGTATGTACTAGCTTTAAATGTCTATTTCCGTTCAATTGCATTGCGCACGCGCCATCATGGAAATTTTTTGCGCTTTTTGTACTATATCTGGACAACGTCGTCGTCTTACTAATCTACAATCTTGAAAAAAACCTTCGTTTCTTGGAAATCCATGCGATCCATCGGCATAAGTCACTAAACCTATAAATAATATATAACTAATTGCAAACGGTTACATGCAATTTATATAAAAAGCTTTTGATCTAAAAACAGTCACAGCACACTTTTCGTGTTAAAAAATTATAAAGTTCCATAATTCTTTATTATAATCTAATTCATATTTACCTAAGCCCCAGACACGACCTCCGCGAAATTCTCCTTCGAATTTCATTCCATCGGCTCTCCAAAATACACCATGACCATGGAACCATCCTTGCATAAATTCGCCTTCGTATCTAAAAATAAAAAATGTATATTTTTTTATAAATATATGCAACGATATTATCAAGTGGAACGCCATATAAAAACGTAAAGTAAATTTCCAATGTAACTTATTACTTTGCTCCATCGGAAAATATAATAACTCCCAAGCCAGAACATAATCCATTCTGAAATGCTCCTTCGTATCGTGTCCCGTCCGGAAAAATTAACAAACCGGCGCCGTGTTTCAATCCTTTACGATTCCAATCTCCAATATATTTTGTACCATCATCATATTTAAATGCACCATTCTTTACCACACCTACAAATGCGCATTTATGTGTGTTATGCACAAATACTTAACGAAATATTTAATTTGAATTAAAAATTTGAGAAAAGTTCTTCGAGATTTCACATCTATTTAATTGACACTATGATAAAAGTAGAATATTAATAATATCCTAAAACAAAATGAATATTTTATTCTCACCATCTCCCATGTTTGCGTTACGCCCACTGAACGTATCTAAGCTGGTTCGGTCGTACATTTAATCCACTTATACAAAGATCAATTCTTTATTCGATTAAAAAAGGTATCCGGGAAATGAATAGATATAAGGAAACCTTAGAGAAGATGCTTAGGAAAAATATATTGTGAATATTATTATAAATATCCAAATAAAGACAATTATATATATCAATTTATAAATATCATTTCTTTATATTAAAAAAATATTTAACAATAAGAAATTTACATTTTTCAGAATATATAAAATAAGCAAAAAATATAAAATATATATAATCATATATTAGATAAATTTATACATAAAACTAAGCTGCAATATTATTCACTCTTTGGACCCTGCACCTGCAGATGCACCTGCTATAAACCATCGTATTCTCGCTTCCACGGCAGCCTTTCTGACTAAACGTTTGCGATCATCAATTATTACTCCCAATTTGTCTAATACAACTTGCTTGTATGGATTGATGAAAACAGTGGGATAATAGGCGTAATGCGCCAAGCATTTCAGAGCCGCGATTCTAATACCCTATTAATGTATCGAAATATATAAGATTTCATAACAATGAAATGGTTTAAAAAATTACAGTTGATGCGAGAAATTACCATAATTCGATGTGCTGATAGTTGCACAAGTCTTGGTATGACACACTGTATATTATCAAAAAATATGTCATGTTTTGTATTGAGTAAAAGTTTAAGCGACGTCAAAGTCCAAAGAATTAAATGCTCATTGCTAAGAGCTAGAGATTCGATCAACAATGGCACCAACTAATAATGCGATATATTAATCAAAATTTTATTGTAAAATTTACTATTTTTTATTACCAAAGGATTAGCAAGAAACTTACCTCTGTCAAATGCAAAAATAACAATTCTTCAGGCATTTGTTCCAATAAATGTACTAAAGCAATAAGGTAATTCTGCCTACTTGAGCTTGTAAAACTAATAATTTGTTGCAACAAATATTCAAACACTCTTTGTTTATAAAAAATTTTTATATTGCAGAAATTTTCCTCTATTAAAGTATTTTCATATTTATTCACTAAAATTTGATATTGTTTGCTTACAAATTGACCCACTTCGTCGTGAATTAATAGATGCGTAAGCTGTGAAAACAAAATAATGTTAATTTAATCATTTTTTACATATTAAAATATCATGTTATAATTACATAATCAATCGCACATACATTCTCCAAAAAATATTGAGACTTGCCATATCCTCTCGTAACAAATGCTTTAGTTATCCAAATTTGAAGGTTAATTGTATTCTGCTTTAGTTCGATATCATTATCCGCTTTTAAATTATTATCTATCTTGTCTTCGAGATAAGGTACAATTTGATTAAGATCTTCTATCTCCATTTTATTTAATAAAACCGATAAAAATTTACAGCTTGTTTGCTTTATATCTGGACTGCAACTGTTGATTGCTAGATCATACAAATTTTCCATCATATCATTGCTAATATTCAAATTGATATCTTTCCGTAAAGGAATGAAAAGATTCATTATTATAGTTATATCAGTTTCCAAAGTTTTTGTATTTAAAGCCACAGCATACTTTGCTACAATTGTGCATTGTTCTTCAATTGTAAGATTTCGTACAATTAATTGGCAAACATTAGATATCAACATTTTATAATCCATCACATTTGTCTTGTATGAAATTAATTTATCAATAATGTGACATTCCTTATATAGAAATCGATGTATATTGAAATCAGATTTCTTCGAAGCAATTAATTTCTGGATATTTAGTAATGCTGTAATACATATGTCAATATTAATATTGCTTGTTGATAATGTGACAATTTGTGGGAGAATTACATAACCTAATTCATATATCTTTGCGACTGCTATCAAAGCTTTTATCCTATGTTTCAGTATTTCTACTCTAGTTTCATCTGAAACGAATTTCAATAATATTACTGACACTCTTATTGACAAATAAATTAATAATAAATTCTACATACATTTTTATAACTCACCCATATTTGATAATAATCTGTCTTTTATTAGCGATAATATTTCTTGGAGATACAATGTAGCAAAATCTATAATAGCTGTATGACACATAATCTGTATTTCGACGCAACCCGTTTCAATTTCATCGCATATTGCATTATAGAATGTAGTGCGTTGCATGTTGTTTAGATAAGCCTTTTGGATTGTTAAACCAACAAATATTTTGTTTTTCAAGTCTACATTCTCAACTGTCAAACCATCTAAATATATTTGAAGTATACTCGTCCACGTTAGTTCTGGAATATCTGCACAATTTATTTCGCATATGAATAAAATATATATTAATATCATTACATACACAACTCACAAAACACAATAATAGCAATATGTTATAATTTAAAAATTTCTATCGCAATATTAATGCAACTTACCTTGAATACAAAAGCCATAATAAGAAGAAATTTTCACAAAATTATTTAAAGTTTCTATCAATATAATTTTATCATTTGAGGAATTGCTCGTAGAGTATTGACCGATACATAAAGGTATTACAGCTTGCAAGATTTGCACACATATTGTTTTACTAATTATTGCTATAGTCTCCAATAATCTCTGAGCAGGTTTATAAAAAGTAAGTTGAACATCGGAGAGGAACAATTTTATGTCAATAATTATTTGATCGATGAAGTTTTTGCAAACTGCTTCATCGACTGATATAACTTTAATTAAAGATGTTATTGCTTCTAAAGCAGCATTTTTTATTTCGACGTCCTTTCCTGGCATAATTTCTTTCTTTAAAATTGTCCATAATTCTGATAGATACGATTTCACTTTCAACAGTCCAAATGTTTGAACACCTTCGCACAATAGACTTAAAGAATCAAGTTTAGCAATCCTATGTGTGGAATATAATTTGTCAATTATAAGAGGAATACAATAATCAGCAAACTCTGGAATAATGCATAAGCAGGGAGTCAATCTTTTTGCCAAATCTTCCCGTGTCACATTTATATCCTCCGTGCCAGACTGCAAACAATATTTATAATTTACATATTTATATTTTTTTAAATATTGAATAAAGCAAAAAAGATAAATATAATTACAGGATTGAAATCAACTGGAAAATAACATGCCATAACTTCAAACATTTCTTCGATTAAATGTTCCAATGGAAATTTTTTTATAAAATGTGGTAATACACTAAACAATAACATAAGATTGTTTGGATCTCTTTCACCATCGATAGAATTAATAATACCATAAACTAAATCTGATCCCATAGATTTCAAATCATCTAGCTTGTTTTCTATTAAGATTTTGAATATTACATATATTTTGTAACGTTCTGATAATAACTGAGATTGACATTGAATATGCTCAAACATAACTCTTAACAGTGACGATGGTGCATTTTGAGGTAAATGAGTCATGTTTATCTAAAACAAAGTTTAAGAATAAACATTTGAAAAAAGGTTTACAAGATATACAAAGAAAGATAAATGCCTCTAAAATAAATGCTCACAAGTGCTAAAATACCATTCAACACAGATGGTATAATATTATAATGATCCTTTGTCCTATCACAATAAAACATTGTAATAAAATACAATTCTGACTCGGTAAGATAATCTTGAGGTAGCTGTGACAAGACAAAAGAAAGAGCTGCAACCCCTTTTTCTCTTGTGAGGACATTTTGATCTGTCATATATAAGCCTAATGTTTCCACAAATGTGCTAAGTTTCATTGAACCTGATTCTATTTCTGAAAAAAAAGCATTTTAATATTTTGTATAACTTATAATTGAGTTGATTGTTATTTTCATATATGTGTATGTGTATATACACATGTGTGTATATATGTATAACAAATTAAATCATAAATTTTTCTAATACACTAAATAAAATCTAAAATTGAATTATCATAGGATACAAGGTACAAAAGAATCAAAAGATAATTTATATAAACATAATATGATCTAAAATTATAATTTGTTAATGCTAGAGAAATAATAAATAAATGCACATTATATTATATAAATTACATATTAAATTTTAAAGCAAGACTAATGTTAAAACCTAATGTTGGTCTTTTCTTTTATTATTATTCATTAATTTCATATAATACAATAAAATAGAAAATATTTTAAAAAGGTAAATATATAATTGCGTAATATATATAAGATTGTATATATGTATGTATGTAAAACACATACCGGAAGATATACTTCTGCATAATGGATTCAGAGTCGTTTCATTTTTGAAACAAATATCTAGTCTCTCCTTTAAATCAAAATTTGGTGACATAGCCATAATCGAAAATATCTTATTAATCTACAAATTACCACAAAATTACAAAACTCCGAACAATCAACAATCAACAATAAACCACAATTATCGTAAAATATTAAACGCGTGCACTCTCTGATATTAATATATATATACAGTATATATACTAACAGTATATATACTATACAGTATATATACTATACGTCTATGATGTGAATGTACATGCATCATGCATATCGCAGTGTGAAGCGGGGAGCACACACTTTTGCATAAGCGCATAACCATAAGTATAAGGAAATTGATTGGTCCACAAACATATGCCTAACGAAATGAACCAATCAATTTCCTTATACTTATGGTTATGCGCTTATGCAAAAGTGTGTGCTCCCCGCTTGATTTTTCGTACTAGATCCTTATGGCTCCTGCACACAGGACGCGGCAACGCTTGTTGCGCGCAAAAAGCGATAGCCAATCAATTTTTCGCACTTACGGAAAAGTTATAACCTGATTGGCTATCGCGTCTCCTTTTACTACGCGGCAAACGTTGCCACGTTCTGTGTGCAAAAGCCATATTACTGGAAATGTATAAAATACGTTACATGAATTATACGATTTCAATACTGGAAGCAAATTTTAGAATGCAGTCTATAAAATATCAAAAAATTGTACATACACAATACACATCATTTTGCATTTGGACACGAACTCTTTAATGCAACATCTTTGCCATACCATACGAATGATGTTCTATCTTTATCCAACTTTTAATAAATAAGAAAGATAGAACAACGTATGTGTGCACACCTTGGACAGAGATGTGTCACATAACCTAAAGGCGAGATTGACACATCAAATTTTCTTCATCAAAAAAAAAAAAAAGAAAAAGAAGAAGACTTAAAAATGGAAAATGATAATCCTGTCATATATGGACTCGAATTCCAAGTATAAGTTAATTATGCGAATAAAAATCTATATTTTCTCTTTTACTTTATATTATTTCATATTATTGCTAAATAATAAAGTTTAATATCATTATTTATATATGATGTAAATAAATAATTATATTAAAGTAATGCTCTGTCTTTTTATATTTAGACTAGAGCACTATCTGCTCAAACAGCTGAGACCGATGCTGTAAGATTTTTGATAGGAACACAATCTTTAAATTTTAGCAATAATCAAGTTCACTTGGTGGAACTTAATGAGGAAACAGGAAATTTAAAGACTCAAGTATTTCAGCATCCACTAGGAGAAATTTGGTCCTTACAGGCTTCTCCAACTGAATCTGATGTATTTATTACATGTTATAATCATTTGAATGGTAAATAAACTTTAGTGTCGCATGTGCACCTTCAATTTTCGAAAATAATGTTTTTTTATTGTCAAATTGAATAAACAGATTGGATTTAGTAATACTTATGTTTTTTTGTAGTTTTAAATATTTTTCCTGATATTTTTTATCGGCTTATTACTTTTATAGAGGAAGGCACTTGCCAAATGAAAGGAGCTATCTGGAAATTTCCCGAGATAAAAGAGTACACGAATGACATTTTACAACTCAATAAATTAGCAGATATTGATACAACCCCATATGGCACTGATCTTAAAACTATTGCCTATCATCCTATAGACTGTAAAAAGATTGTTTCTGTGGTAGATAATAATTTTGCTTTGTGGGATTTAACAAACAAAGGACCACAGGTGTTAATTATTTCTTCATTTGTTCAAAATTATACCCTCCATGAATATAAAAATTCTATTATCGGTATAAAGATTTAAATATTTTATAATTTTTTTGTATTTTATTCAGGTAGCAGCATCTGGTACTTTGGCAGGCAAAGGTCAGCCACGATTTACAAATGGTAAATGGAATCCTCATAATGGTGCCAATCAGTTTGTAACTTTGAATGAAAATAATGTACGTGGATGGGATTTTAGAAGCCCAGCCAATGCTGCTTGGTCTATTTTATCTGCACATTCGCAAATCATTAGGTAATAAATAAATGCAAAAATTACTTCTTGATGGAAGAAATTGAAGCATTTTTGCTTTTATTTTAATGTACAATTTGTCTTGCAGAGATTTGGATTTTAATGCAAATCGTCAGTATTTTCTATCCACCTGTGGTGACGATGGATACATGAAATTTTGGGATATTCGATTACCAACAGAACCGGTACTATCACGTATGGAACATTCGCATTGGGTATGGAACATAAGAATTAATCGTTTTCACGATCAGCTCGTTTTAACATCCAGCAGTGACTCTAGAGTGATTTTATACAGTATTGCGTCTATCTCGTCTGAACCATTTGGACATATAGTGTCGATTGAAGATGAATTTGTTTCGCAAAATGACGAATCTTGCGGAAAAAGAAAGTAAATGGAAATATATTTTACAGTTTAATAGTACTTTGTATTAAAATAGTACAAAGTATTATTAAATATATAAGAAAAGTACTATTATTGTGTAATGTATACAAATAGATTAAAAAAAGAATCATATGTTATTTCAGATTAGAAGATGGTCTTGTAGGAAGATACGAAGAGCACGAAGATAGCGTATATGCAGTGGAATGGTCGTCTGCCGATCCATGGACATTTGCATCTCTTAGTTATGATGGTAGGTTAGTTCTTAACAAAGTACCACGTAAATATAAATATCAAATACTTTTATGAATCTATTATAAATTATTATGATAAAACTAAATTATTTGATAAAATGAAAGAAAGGATATATATATTATCTCAATAATATTATCGCATTTATTAAAAGCTCCGCAACCACATTTCTAATTTGTATGCATTTGTTACCATATATATGGTATGCATAGAATAAATATATATTACATAAATTATATATGCATACTAAATATAAAATCTTTTGATGCATTTACTGCATTCTACTATAATGTTTATTTTATTTCTCCTTATAGTTGCAATTACATATTAAATGGCATGTAAAAGGAATTTTAAATAAAGGAAATGTATGCAACATATAATTGTAGCTAAGAAAAATTATATTTATTGTTAGAAATTCTTAATAAAGAAAAAAAAATATGTATGTACATATGTGATAAAAACAAATATAGATAACTGTCAATATTGTTTTGAAATCTTACTAGCTATATTTCTCAGTTGTCCATATACTTTAGAAGGTGGACTACCTAAAATTAAATTGCATATTGCTCTACGAGCTAACTGTATGTTTTGAAAAGAACCAAGTATGTGTATCTTAGCATCTGCTAGCACAATTCTTGTCTTTGTTACATTTTCAATAGTAAATTTTGTCCTTCCTCCTTTACCTGCCAATCTACCAATCGCTCTAGATTGATGATCACCTTTTATTTGTTGTCTAACATCTTGTATTTCAAACGATTCCACGAAAAGATCATCCAGACGTAATAAAGCCAAAGCATCCTCCACTTCAAATCCATAAATAAATGCTTTCACAAAATCAGCTGCTTTTTGGAGATGCGCAATATCAGGAGTTTCTGGTGCTGTTTTAATTTCAACATTTCTGGTTTTCAAATTGAAACGAACTTGTAATTTTAAATGTTCAACAATGGGTGCAGATATTTTCAACCAATTTTCCTTTAGAGGTGAATATCTATGTGCTGGTACTGATATCTACAACAAACATTATTATGTAAAATTAAAATAGACATACACGCACGCAATATATTACTAAATATATATATATATATATATATATATATATATATATATAAACTATATACTAATATTAATACTAAATATATATAAACTTTATTTTACTTTTCTTTGTTCTTCTCCTTGTACATTTTTAACTCTTTTTTTAGCTGTATGCTGCTTTATTTTTCCTTGTATACCATTAATTGTCTGTACCTAAAAGATAGATTAAATAAAATAAATCAGGATATATAACGTACGATAAAAAATAATGTGAAGAATAAGTATTGAATAATGAATATTATAATGTAATTTGTGTCTTTATTAATCAATTTTATCAGTTACGAAAAACAGATCGGATGCGTTCCACTTAACATCCGCAACGCGGTATCATTTTATCCTTGTTGTTCACCAAAAATTAAATAAAGACAGACAATGCTCGCGAGCATTGCAGTCGTAAGTGAAATATGTTCTGTTTTATAATTAATCTCCAAACGAAGCTTTGATAAGACAATATAAGTTTAAAATTTATTCTTTTATAGCTGGAACCACAAACCTATATTTTATATACATATATATATATATGGTGTGCGTGTACGTGTGCGTGCGTGCGTGTTCCATAATATAGAAGTCTGTAAGCTAAACTTTTTGTATTTGCTCTTGTTCTCAACTTCCGAATATTTATTACATTTTTGATGTATATACACTATATACACATATAACGCAGGAAGTTCACTTAATTATAAAAAACAAAACTATAATCTGATACCTCCATAATATTATCATCAGCATGACGCTTCTTGGTTAAATTCGCCATTTCAATGAGAGTATCAGACAAGCACTCTCAACTCTTAACTCTTAACCTCAATCAGTTTCACGCATCGGACTATACCGGACTATATACCAACTGAAATGTGCAGTTGTGCACGTTTTGTTCAATGGTGACCAAGATAAAAGTGTGATAACGATAGTCGAACTGCGACGATATTGACTACATTTAGGGCCAATTTCACCACCTTCGACTAGATTAACCGACGGCAGGGTGGCAACTGAAATGATAAGAATGCTTGGTTTTTCATTCACGTCTATTTTCTGTTGCCACCCTGCTGATTTTAACCGTCGGTCAACTTAACCGAAGGTGGTGAGAGCCCTCAGCAAAACGAACAGATCCTGTTACACTACAGGTGCTGGCTTGGTTACGGTTGGAGTTGCAAACAGTTGACAGTTGCAAATTGACCAATCAGCCGGTAAGTTACTTTGCTCTGATTGATCAATCCACAATCATCAACCGTAACTTCAATTACAACAGAGCCCGCAATCAATAGTGTAATACGGCCTTAAGGGCCAATTTCACCACCTTCGGTTATAGCATATATTCGATTTGTTGACTCTACCCGACTCTGGGTCGAGTCGAGTCTGATCTCAAGTTCGATTTGAGATTATTATTATTATTTATCATATTTTCATTATTACTCCTTATTCTTCTTTTTATTTATATAATATAAACTTATATTTCTATGATGATGATGATCAAGAATGATGTTAAAAACTCTTTGATAGAGGTTATGAATCACGAAACCAATCATAAACCGCTTTCCGCCATGATAGTTTAGAATCATTGCGTTTCAAATCGAACTTGAGATCTGGGATTCGACTCGACCCAGAGTCGGGTAGAGTCAACAACAAATCGGATACGCTATTATATATATATATATATATATATATATTTTTGCGGGTTAACATGTATATTTGTGTGCGGAATGCTGTGTATATGTTTTATTAACATCTATCATATGGTAATAAACTATTTGATAATTACAACATGTTGAATATCGCGAGATATCGTACAAAAATATTACGAGCATATAATATTACGAAATATGCTCTTAGCCGACAATGTCTTTTCACGAATGCAGGAACTTGCGTCATTCGGTGTAATGATATTTCCTTGAAAAAATATTCATCCCTGTTACAAAAGGTAATTAATTCTCTCTCTTTTCCATATGCACATGCGTGGTACACGTGTGTAGCTGCGTTTTGCATTTTCAATATATAAACTTATAATAATATACTAATGTACGTTTATTTAACGATTGACAGAGGCCACTTAAACAACTGAATATTGCAATTCGTGGTTATGTTTCAAAAAGGAGCGATAAACATGACAAAATTGTAGGATCTTGGTTGCTCACTTGTGGCGGTATGGTTTTTGTAGCAGTTGCGCTAGGTACTATTATTTATTTTGTATATTATTATTATATTTGCAACATAATGAAGATTATTACGGAAAAAACGTATGGAAAATAGAATTTTAAGTGTAACAGTATGTGTTCTATGAGATTTAAAATGTTGATATCCAATTAAAATTTACTTTATGTAGTTTTTATGATAAACATTACATATACATGTATAATATAAATAAAATTGATTTATGAAATAGTAGTAAATTATTTCTCCTTATATGTATATCCAGGTGGCATAACAAGACTTACAGAATCAGGTTTATCTATGGTTACTTGGAGATTACTAGGAGAAAAAATGCCTCTTAATGATATTCAATGGCTTTCAGAATTTGAACACTACAAACAATTTCCTGAATATAAAATGTAAGAAATACATATATGTGACATATCAACAATATAAAAAAAAATTAACATAAAGATGCTGCGAGAGATACATATGTTATTAACGTATATATTTTCTGTAGAACCAATCTAAATATGACATTGGAAGAATTTAAACGTATTTGGTGGATGGAATATTTGCATAGAATGTGGGGACGTTTAATTGGCACTGTATTTATAATACCAGCAACATATTTTTGGTTTAAGGGTATGCTGAAACATGGAATGAAAATACGTATTGTTGCTTTAGGTTCATTAATTGGTTTACAAGGACTCATGGGATGGTATATGGTTAAATCTGGATTAGAAGATCGTTTTGTAGAACCTTCCGATGTACCGCGGGTATCACAGTATCGTTTAGCTGCGCATCTTGGATTAGCATTGCTTATATATACTGGATTTCTATATAATGCTTTAGATCATTTAATTCCTGCTGAAAAGCTAACTATTAATTCCACTGATATCAAAGTTTCAAATAATGCACTAAAAACGATAAAAAGATTTAAAGGATTAATTTACTCGGCAAAAGGATTGATATTTTTCACCGCCCTGTCGGGAGCATTTGTAGCTGGCATGGATGCTGGTCTTATATATAATACTTTCCCAAAAATGGC
This sequence comes from Cataglyphis hispanica, assembly GCF_021464435.1. Lineage (NCBI taxonomy): Eukaryota > Metazoa > Arthropoda > Insecta > Hymenoptera > Formicidae > Cataglyphis > Cataglyphis hispanica. The sequence goes on along the minus strand of NC_065969.1, from coordinate 6,237,581 downwards.
AGATAAATGGATACCTGATGATATACTTGCTATGTCTCCCATAATAAAAAATTTCACGGAAAATCCAACTACAGTCCAATTTGATCACAGGATTTTGGTAAGCCACATATATACCATCATTTATTATTCATCAATATTATATTTCACAATACAATATATATAGTCTTTATACAGGGAATTTCTACTATAGCATTAATAACATGCTTGGGTATTACGTCTCGCAGACATAATCTTCCTAGTCGAGGAAGAAAGGCAGTTGCTGCTGTACTTTGCGCTGCTTATCTTCAAGTATTTTTAGGCATTTCGACCTTATTAAATCACGTTCCTTTAACACTAGCTGCTTCTCATCAATCTGGTAGTCTTATACTTTTAAGCACTATAATATGGCTATGTCATGAATTGAAATATTTAAGGAAAATTTAATGAATAAATTTCGTTTAAAGAACATATATAACAAAATTCTAATTACAAACTTATAGTTTGGGGTTTTTTCTTTTTTCGAAAAAATTTACCATAAAAAAAATTATGAAAAAATGCTATTTTTTTATTCGTTTTTTTTATAACATGTATAATTATATCATATAATTATATCCAAGTAATTAAAATGTAGGATTTATATTCAATATTTTTATGCTTTATTTCACAATAGAATATCTTATAATAATTAGTAATTAATCTTATTGTATACACAACCTTCTTTATTAAACAACATGTATATTGTTAAATACATGTGTAACATGAAATATTTTATATAACTTTTTATATAAAATATTATATATATATTATAATTTTATTACACACACACACACACACACGCACGCACACACACATGCGCGCAATCTTAAAAGACAATCTGAAAGATACCAATATGCAAAATAAAATGCATATTTTGCATAGCATTGTTCTCGAATAAAAACAAATATTATCATATTGTTTAATCAGTTATTTTAAAATATACGTAAATTATGTATTTAAGCGATACTTCTTTCCTTTCTATTATTAGATATATAATTTGTTATTTAACTCCTCTTCATACATAGAAGACACAATTTTTACATAGGGCACTTACTCTATGATCGCCAATTATTTATTAATTTTAGAATGCTTTGGATTGGTCCAATACAGTATTATTAATATTAAGTACCATTTTTATCAGGCAGTTAAAATTACATTTCATTATATTGTAACAATCTCTATTTATACAAAAATTATTTTCTTCCTAGCAACGATTGCGACATCACACTTTTACTTATAATATATTAAACTGAGCGTCATATATAGTAATATTAAAAATCATATTTTAGGTATTATAGATTGATAAATACAAACAAAAATATATAAGTATTATAAAATGACCAAATTTATACTAATTATTGTTAGATAATTTACATACATACATATATATGTATATATGAATTATGTAATGTAGAGATCTTATTTAGTATTCTTTGAGCTGTCACAATGTGCTTGTGTAATATGCACATAAAACATTTCATGAGAGAAAAGATGATTATTGTGCTCAATTTTTATTATATATGCAAATTGTATTGGCTCCTTTATTATTTGGACACCTTTAAAATTATTCTAAAGTAATTATGCATACCTGCTAAATTTAACATTAATTTGATAAAGAAATTTATTAGCGTTATTGTAACTCTTGTACAATGTAAACAGTACTTAATAATTAATATTACATACTAATATGGATATAAATAAAATTTCACTGATTGATTTTTCTATAATTGTTAATTAAAGAAAAATATAGCTTCTCTGCATCTCTTCTCCTTTCTCTATGTTGCCATTTATAGAATAAGCTTTCGCCGACTGCTTTAAAAAAAAAAAAAAGATACAAAAAAAATTTAATATCAAAGTTATCAAAATTTCGAAATTTTTATAAATTAATCGAGACGGCAGTGTCTTTTCTTATATGCGCAAGTTAGGTATTATATATAAAATATAATATTACAATGAACAAATTTTTTCATTTGATAATTATAATCACTGATTTGTTTGATGCAAAGCTCTCTTTGAGAACTGTCTATCTGTTCGTTTCTCTCTCCCTCCATCCCCTTCCCCTTCTTCTCTCCAATATATACATTATATGTATGTGTGTCACATGCACATATACAAACCTATTGGTTATATATATATATATATATATAATTCTTAATTTTTTTATGCAAGATAAATGCAAATTTATTCTTAGTCTTATTATTATATTTTTTTCTATATGATTCAGTTGTCAAAATCTTATTTAATTTTAGCTATATTTATATGATTAGGCCTATGAAATTTCGGTTTTTACTCGAGAAGATATATAATAATATACAATAGTATAATACAATTTAAATTGTCTGTGTTATTATGTTATATAATATTAATAGGACAATTAATGTATTAAAATTGAAATATTAGATGAAAAATATGTATTAAAAGAAACAAAAAGATAAATTCTTACATTATTTTCTTACATAAAACTAAATTACAAAAGAATAAGAAATAACTCGGTAGTGTCACAAGTAGAAATTCATTATTTTCTAGATATAATTTAGTTATATTTTACAATGAGTATTATATTTTGTTTTTAGTCCAGTATTGTCCATTCAATATCAGTATACACTTTGCATTTTTAACTAATATAATATGACAAAGACACAAAAGAATGGAATCAAAAGTTACTTCCCCCTACCTTATTTTGCAAAAGCAATATATATTCTGTGCTTTATATGTGTGTGTAAGTGTGTATACATTTTCTATTATTTGAAACATTATCTCATAAATGATCGTTTGAATATATAATTCAATAATATTTAACTTTTATATAATAATTTAAAGTGCAATTAGAAAATAAAACATAACTACATAAATTATAAAAAATAATGTTTATATATTTTGCTCAAATATAAATAAATCTATATATTTTTCAGTCAATTTGCTTGGATATGCTTTGCATATCATATTGAAGATAACCAAATTTGTAAAGATATGCTTATACTTGATATTTCTCTCTCTTTCTCGTTTTTTTTATATAAATGCTATTTTTACATTTTTTTGCATTGCACGATAATGTATATGGATAAATATAATATAGAGTAAACAAAACTGTAATTGCACTCAATTCATGATTTCATTAAATACAAGTTAATAATGCGAAACTCCGTTATATCCACATTGTATTAAAATGATTTGTCACTTTTAGTGATATTCATAGTTATAAACAATAAAAAATTAAAAAACAAACATATGATATTACTTTGACATGCAATTAATGAATTTTGTCAAAAAGTAAAAATAAGCCTATTATTGATTGCTGATTGAACATAACATACTTTTTGTTACGTTTACACACAAGTTCAAGCTTTTGCACAGTTGCTGTCCATTTTTTCTGGATTTACGATTACTTGTATTACATAACCTGGCTGCACTTTTGCTTCTTCTATATGCATTTTATCACCCAATAATTTACCACCAAAGAACCACCTTTGACGCGATGGTTCCAAACCTTCTTGACTCTATGAGCATCATAATTATTATTAACAGCAATTATTGTCATACAACATGCACAAACATGTGCAACACACTCAGGCTATGTTCAGGAAGCACACTTTTAGCGCTATGAGCGGGCTCATATTTTTATATTTATTTTTATTATTTATAATCCCTACTTGTTCAATTTTCAATAAGTAACAAAGATAAAACAACACTGATAACGCTAATAAGCGTTTCCCCAAACGCATCCTCAGAGCTATTATAAATGTAATTGATATTGTACTAACCTGTAATTTTTTCTTTGCAATAGCAATAGTGTCGTTGCTATAAACAGGTAATTTAACTTCTCCTAAAGTAGTCGATAGTCTAAGTTTCAAAGTTTGCTCCGTTCCTTCATCAACTGGTTCTATGTAGAATTAATGAAAATAATAAAGGGCAAAATATTTAATTAAATACTTACAAAATATATTCTACAGAATATACTAATTCCACAAAATTTTATTACCTGAGCAATCAGCAGGTGAATCTCTTCCACTATCTTCCTTTACAATATTAATCGGGTAAGATAAACAATAAATAGGTACTTGATAACGAGTTCCTAACTCGTCGTAACATTCCGTTAAGAAACCATTAGGTACAGAAATATTAGCTCCGTCTAATATGGCCTGTGCCAATTGATAGTCCTGTGCTTCTGCCGCAGTTGCACCTGCCCTCAATGCATCCCAAATTTCTTTGCGACCGTCAAACGCTGGTGCAGTGTCCCAAAACTCATCTCGCTTACTTCTTAGTTGACCTTCGGTTAGAGGTACATCTGATTTCCATCTAATTACCTCGTGACATAGAAGATGATTTTTTCTCGTATTTCCTATAGAAATAGAGGTAAACAAAGGTCAAAAAAATTTATCTCTTCCTCAAAATATATGTATTAATATATATTGTTTTAGTTTAACGTATATCCTATTAGCTTTAATATAATAGAATAAATGGCAGAGAACTTTATATTGTACATTTATTATAATATGACATATCGAATAAAATCCTTTATGTTTCTTATAGTATTTATAGAATATTATTATATTTGAGCAATACAACATTCTGAAAAATATTGTATTAACATATAAAAAATATTCTAATTTTTTAAACATTTTTCCTTTTTTTTATGTATGCATTTGTGTAAATTTCAAAGTTGCATTTGCTCGCAATACCTGATCAAATTTCAATTTTACAATATATAGATCAAAAGTTATTGCGATATAAAACAGTTGATATAAAAGTTTCCAACAATTTATAATTTACAATATAACTTTTTTCGTCTATATATTATAAAAACGGGTCATATATTTTACTTTATAATTAATCTGCTATATACTATGTTGAAGTACATGTATACGGACACACCGCGCGCGCGCTCCCTCCCCCTTCCCCCTCCCCCCACAGCACATATATTATATATACATATATAACTTTTCTTTTATAAATATTTTCTTTTATAAATATTGCGCTTGATAATTTGAGCAAAGATAGATGGTACATATACTTAATAATAGATAACATATATTTTGTGAGTATGACGACAAAAATAAAGTAATTTCAAGGTTAATTGACGTTTCATATATCTTTTATTTCCAATAGATTCGAATCTCTCTTACACACCACACAATCTCTCACCCGAATTAGTTCTCGTCGAATTTTCCGATGTATCATTAACTGAGGCATTTCTTGCCCTAGTTATACCTATGCAGCCTCCCATTCTACACAACCGAAACAAGTAAACATTTCACTAAAATTTAATAACACTTTGCATGTCATTTTCTATCATCGTATCCAATCGTACCCTCGCCGCAGCCATATTGCATTCTCCACCTTCACTCTTCACTCCACATCTTCATACAATACAAATACACACCGATGAAATATTATTAAAGAGGCGACGGTCAACTTTACGGGAATTAGCGTAATATGATTAAAAAGAAAAAAAAAGCTACGCGTGACTGTGTGTAGGTATGCAGATCCTTGCATTGTCGGTAATAAATCACTAGTGTCTCGTCGATGATATAGCTAAACGGTTGATAATATCAACGCTCTTCAATTTAGTACATATTTCCATCAGGCTCTAATTAATATATATGTAGATATATAGTTTTGCGATAATATATACTCTGCTCCAAGGAGAAAAATGGTTTCTGCTAAATAGAATGTTTGAATTTTTTCTCCAAAAAAAATTCGAGTCTCTACTGATATTAATAATAAGAATATAATATGCGGATGTTTGTACATTGTCGATAATAAAATAACGATTTTAATTGGTGAAATGCATTCGTGTGTGTTTGTTATTTTTGAAACAGTCATCTAAAAAGGTCTACACAATTTTGTTTTAACAAAATAATTTTAACAAAACAATTTTAATAAAACATATTTAACTAGATAAGTTAAAATACTCATTTATATATCTTTGACTTTAACTTTAACTCGTATATTATCTTCTATATAGCTAAAACGATTGAATTCATAAATATCGTTATCAACGCACAATATCGTATAGCATTCAATAAAATTGACGAAATTGGATCAATACGAAAATATGCGCACACTTTTTTTTTCAAGCGCTGCCAAATTATGAGATGTAAAATCATAGACATCATATATATAATAACTAGATTGCTGCTGTCCTATCCCCAATCCCCACTGAACCACAGATTTCTATATATTACTAGACTGCTAAAGTGCGAATCCATGCAGCGGAATAGCGTAACAAGCGCAGGATCAATTACGAGCATTCTGCAGTTTTCAATACGCTCTTAGTTCTGCTCTCGTTTCGTTTTACACTATTCCGCTGCATGAATTCACACTCTCTTGGCGTTTTCGAATGAACGGGTTAATCCATTTCGGATCACTATATTTTACTATGAATTCAAGTCTTTTATTGGCAGAAACAGTACAGTGACATCATTAATCTCTTTTAGGGCCAATTTCACCACCTTCGGTTAGGCGATCGGAAAGACGCTAGAAAATGTTTCGAAGCATTACATTAATCCAATCAGAATAAAGAATCTTTGCTCTTTTGTCCTGATTAATCAATCAAATGTTTCGAAGCATTTCTAGCATCTTACCGACCGCAGGCAGCCTAAACCTGTAACATTCGAAAACGCCATCTATCTGTCAATATTCAGTGGGGTAAAAATTCAATATGGCTACGAATCAACGAAAACTTCTTCCCCTCATCGTTTTGTCTTTATTATCGTAGATCAATCTCAAAGATTCTCGTCGAAAGTATTATCATTTAACGATAAATCTTTTCGACGTGTGATTAACATGTTTCATTGAATTATCTTATTATTAAAATTTATTAGTTTAATTGTGATCCAAACCAATTTGACATACTTGTATACAGTGTGCAATAAGTTTTCTAGTTCAAGTGGATTTATACGATGGGAACTAGATTTGCAGCCTGTAATTATCACACTTACTATATATTACTTTTTATATTTATTGAAAATGTTAAAAATCTATTTCTTTCGTAACTTATATAAATCTTGATGATATGAACCATATACTTCAACCAGTTTTTAATATACAATAAAAGTAATATAATTTTATGCATATATTGAAATGTTTAATTATAGACAGTTTAAAACTGACTAGTCTACATGATTATTATCAACGGCTACTTCACGGGACTCAGCCGATGCCTTCTGGCTTGGACATTGCAAACACACTAAAATATTTTTCTCAAACTTTACTATGTAAGTGGTCATGTTTTAGTAATTTGTGTTATTGTTTTTTTATATTTTATTGCCTCGTCCATAATTTATCTAGTAATGCGACAAGATTGAAATTTTTCAGCTCTGTTAAAAGAAGTACGCGAAATGCCATTTGAGATGCTCAAGTCGCAGCAGTTTGATGGAGAACGAATGGCATTGTATCCAAATTTGGATTATAAACAACTTTATAATGCGTTAACGCAACTTATTGATGTTGTACCATTGATCCACATAGGCTTGCAAGGTATTTAATATCTTCTCTTATACTGTCATTAAAATAGTAATTAAAAATTGATAAATTTCTTTTTTTTCCAACAAAGTGCTTTGCTAACCTTCAGTAAATTACAGATTATGATTGCACTAATGATAGATTACTAATTATAATTACAGTAATTTTGCTTTCTCGGTTTTTAAAACAATATTGTCCTTATTGAACGATGCATATAATTCAATGAAAATATATTAATATTTATTTTGTAGCATTTGGAAAAGCTTTATTGCAATGTCTAGCATGCCTGCTGCCATTCCTCGATCATGATCTAATTGACAATTTATCATATTTAACTGCTAGCACAATATCAGTACTTCCTATGGAATTGCATGAAGAAATCGTCAATTACCTCTGTTTTTACATTTTGCCATTTACTATCAGTAAGTATCTTTATTATATATTTGTAACAGTATATACTTGATATTTATGTCTTATATGATAAGCACGTTCACTCTTCTCTCCAAGAAAGAATGGCATCTGGGAGAGATTGAGTGCAAAGAAAATTTTATTACTTTACCGAAATAGGAGCTTTTCCGTTGAACGAGAAATTGGCCTGCCAGCCAAGTAAGAAACAGATAGTATGTAGAATAATACATATTTTTTATTTTAGAATTAGTACAATTTTAAACTTATAACTTAAATAAATTTAATGCTTTTATTTTTATAACACAATATTAAATATTAAACAGCTGCGTTTAATTAACAGAAAGAAGAGACCAAATCATATGTAATAGTAAAGTCATATGTAATAAATATTTTAACTTTCAGCGAGAAAAGTTGAAGCTAGTGACAACAATGCTGCTAGTCAGTCAGTAGCTGCTGTTATAATGATGGTGTTTCAATATTCTAATAATCCAGGTATCCTTATATGTACATGTATAGATGTAAAAAATATATAAAATTTGTTTAAAATATATATAATTTGTAAAATCATAGATTAAAATTGTTGAATTAGATTAGTTGTTTGCATTGCATTGTATCAGTATCTTAAAATTTTTCAATAGACTTTTTTGTTATTACAAAAAGTGTATGTGTGTGTGTGTGTGTGGTGTGGTGTGCGTGCGTGTGTGTGTGTGTGCGCGCGCGCGCGTGTGTGTGTGAAGAATATATATAAAAATTATAGACATACAATATGTAAAAAAATATTCTTTTTTAGCACATCACTGTCAACTGCTGGAATGTCTGATGGCTTTGAAACCAGGAGTTGTAAAAGATATACTTTGCGTCATCGCTTATGGTACTGCACCAGCGAGAGCATCGGCTGCGAAATTGCTCTTTTATTACTGGCCGTCATTTAATCCAAATTTATTTGACCGCCGTGCTGTATTGGTAAAATTTGCGAGTAAGTATTATATGTATATGCATACATACATACGTACATACATACATATGTACATACATACATAATACATATATTAAAAATAAAATTATCACAAATCTTAATGCATAATTTAACCAAAAGTAAGGAATTTAATCGTAATACTTTTTGTTAACTGACTGGACATTGATTTGGAGATTCTGTAGCTTTAATCTGCAGAATCTTGGATAATATTTTTTTTTCCACATCAAGAAGTTCAGGAGGCTTTTTATACTAAAATAAAGAAGAATAAAAAAATGATATTAAATAATATATAGCAAAATATCACCATTACATATAAAGGAGCATTTCTTATACCGTAATAATTAAAGTATTATACTGATGCTTAAATGATATCCGTTCTTGCTCTGGCTTTAGCCCAATTCGCTCGAGATCTAGAGCCCTTAACTTTTTGAAGTACTTATTGTTACTAGTACATACAGTTATAGTATTATCTTTCTCTGCAGTAATAGAGTATACATTACTAGGATATGGTAAATTTCTAATCCGCCACTCCAGGGATGTTTTTGTAATTCTCTGTGTAACAAATGGCTGGAACAATTAAAAAATAAACTTAGAAAATACATTATGCAGATTATCTGCTAAAAATTATAGCTATCACGCACATTTTAAGTTTTAATTAATTAAATTATATTTAAATAGTTTATATTTTTTTATAGCATGTAAATAACATACAGTATTTGAACTTTCTTGTATCCCCTCTTTTTCAATATTATTTTCTTTAGGTTCAGGATCCCCAATTTCTACGATCCACCCCTGATCTGTACCAAAACTATTTTTTTTTTTTCCATATTCTTCGTACTACTACATTTGTATCCATGTTATATTCTTCTACCATTTCCTTGCCATTTTCTAATAAAAAATGAACTTTTCTTCTTCCTATATTAAACATAATGAAAAATCAATAAGTTATTTGCATTTATTGAACATATATATTGTATTTATTAAACATTGTATAAAATTTAATTTTTAATATTTCAACATTGAGACATCTTTTATTTCATCAAAAATACAAATATAATATATTACAGAAAATATCATATGCAATATGATTTGATATAAATTTTAATGAAAAAATATTAATATGAAAAAGAAATTTATTAATGAAGCAATAGAATTGTTTTGAAAATTTAGTAGCACTCTGATAGCTGCATAATAAGAAAAATGTTCCTACTACACCTAATATAAAGCTTTTATGAATCTCATACATGTACCTACTATATTGATTAAACATTTGGAGGGTGGATTGGATTATATATAAATATCTTATAAATCTAAAAGTAAAACAAGCAGTCAAAACAGAAGATTTTTAAATCTAATAATAATCGTGACTAATTATTCTTACCATCCTGAATAAGAACAGTTATCTTTAACCATGATTCAGGCGTCATTTTACTCTGCAAAGGAGAAATCTGTAGGCGTTTCTTAGCAACCAGAATCAGACATGTCAAGATAAGTTAGAGTAGACGAGTAGACGAATGAACAATGAATAAATAGAGAATATTAATTTTTATTGTGAAGATCAGAAACACATAAAGGAAACTATCCAAGCAGAACATACAACACGTGGTGATGTCGTACTATACTGCTGAACTGCTGAATGAGTGTTACTATACTATACACTTTTCGTTATGCGAATGACACTTCGTGATTAGTGTATATTTTTACTACATCACGTACTAATAAGTTATATATATGTATTATGTGTGTGTTTTAAATAATGTTACATGTAAAAAATTTTTAAAAAAAGTGTGCGTGTGTACACACACACACACATACACATACACATTTTTTTTACTTTTTTACATGTGATATTATTATCAAAATTATTTTATTTCTAAAAAATATGATACATATGTGATTATATATATATATATATATATATATATATATATATATATATATATATATATAATTATATATAAAATATATATAAAATTATTTTATTTCTAAAAAATATGATATGAACATATGTGATATATATATATATATATATATATATATATATATATATATAACAGACAAGATAGAGCAAACGATATTCTTGGAAAAAAAAGATGCGAAAAATTTTTATTTACATTTCAGATGATCTCACTCCGTTTGTATGTCAACGGGATAGTTGTCCCAATGCTGGCAATGCGGAAGCTGGTAAAGTTTGTTATGATCATCGCATTTCCATTATATTTGCCACTGAATCTCCGCCACCTCTCTATCTTTGTATCGAATGCGCGAACGAGATCCATCGAGAGCATCCGAATCAAATGTTTAACGATATTTTACATCCAATGCAACAGGTATCCATGGTTTGTGAAAATAAGGTAAGCATATTGAATCGAACGAGTACAAATTTATTATATATATAATTTGTTATTGCATTTGTTTATTGCTCGAATATTTAAAATAATATTTGATTTAAGTAAATTAATTTTTTTTTTGTTTTGTTTTTATAATCAGAATTGTAGAGCAGCTGATAAATCGGCCATTAGCATTTGTTTTTCGACCGAATGCGCGAGTTACAATGGAAATCATCCTATACGATATTGTCAGCAATGTCACAATATTCGTCACAATAATCGTCGTGGTGGTGATCATGTTTATCATATGGCGCTTCCACACATCTCGCAACTGGATTCGCAAGCGCAAACTTATATGGTTCAAGCGATCGTCAGGCAAGCGTTATTTTAACCATCGAGAATAATTATCGCATTATTCAAATGTTTAGCTCAACTCAACTAAAGTCAAAGCGTCTTTTCACTTTACAGTTTGCTTAAGGAAGCTGAACCGCAAAATATCGATAGTAATCGGGATATAACGGAAATGAGTGCTGTCAACAAGGGAGGCATAGGATTCCCAGGAGGAGGTGTAGGCGGCGGTGGTGGAGCTGTTGGAAGTACTTTTGGAAGTCACTGCGATCCTACGAGTTTAGAAGAGCGACAACTTCTCGGCAGATATGGCGTATGGCTGCTTGTGGGACTTTGTACTCCTAATGAGGATACTCCGGTTGAAATACTGGGCCGTTTATTGTCAATGTTATTTCATTGGTTTCATGTCACTGCCTACTGTTTCGATGGTATTGAAAAAAGACTTATACACCTTATCTTTTCTGTTGGTAATTTAACACTTTGCATATATACACTTTACTCAAGTAGACGTAGCCAGATGTAGGTGGTAGAGCGTGGTATATCGGCTAAATATGAACAAAATATAAGCATTTGTTTTTACTTTTTTTAAATTTATTTTTATTTTTTTTTTACACATTGCAACATATACGACATACACGCTTTATATTGTCCCAAGAAAGATATCTTAAATGTTATATTATATAGTCGACATAGAAACCATTTGGAAAATAGGCCAGAAATACGCCTAATGAAATATTTAGCCGAATTTAATATTTAATATTCCGTCTTAAAGATTAAATATATAGATGATATTAAAATTGAATTTATTTATAATAATTGCACGCAAAATCAAAGCTAGCTGCCTGCACACGACTCGACACACATTCGAAATTTGTACTCAAATATAGCGAATATCTTGAAGGAGATAACTTCATATTGTTGTATTATAAATTCAGGAAATGTTAAATTTGTTCATGTGTTTCGATCGTATCTTATGACGCTATATTGGTAGCCTAAAGATAAATTACAATAGCAATCTTTTGCATCAATTTTAATATTTTTACTTTGTCATAATTAATTTCTCGATTGATTGAAAATATTTCAGGCCAAGCAGAAAGCGCGCTCGAGAAATTAAAAACAGAACACGTTTGTGGCTGGCTTTCGGAAGTTATGAAGACGCATTATGAAGTATTCATTTCCTGTCTTTTACCGCATCCTGCGGATTATGTCAGGGTTGGGGGTCACTGGTAAGCGAGAGATTTTTATTTTTGCTTAAGATAAATGAGAAATCGTTACACACAACTTTGTATAAAATTAAAATTTTACTTATATATTTATATTTATATTTGTGCGTGTGTGCATGCGCGTGTGTGTAAAAAATTTAAAGTGTATAACATTTAAAGTCGCAAAATTGGTAAAATTCAGTCTTTTGATTTTGCTACTGGATAAATGATATGATTATTATTTGTGATTAGAGTTTATATGAATATGATTAATGTCATTTTGTGATGAAAGGGAAACCTTAGCTTCACGAACGTCACATTTGAAAGACGGATTACATCGATTATTCTGTTTGGTACCGTACGAAGTGATTACGCCCGATGTATGGGATTATGTGATGCCGCATTGGATGGAAGCAGTAGTAAATGATGTTCCCGAACATGAACTTCAAGAGTTAAAAATAATATTGAGGTATGCATTTTTGTTTCTGTAGTTCTAATTTTTTTCTGTAATATAATTTGCAACTCCTATTTTTATAAAAGTCATTCTTATTCATGCGTTTAAACAGTAAAATTTTGGATCGAGACATGAATTCTTTGGGATTTGACACGAAGAAGATGTACAACTTCGTAGCGAAGCGATTTGTTAATACAAGCGCAAAAATACAAGAACAGGCCCTTAATTGGTTGCAGACGCTTACTATGCTGGAAATAACAATGCCCCTAGACCAATTGTTTTCAATATTCAGTGATGGAGTTACCGTGATGCAATCGATGAGTTGTGCAGAATCAGAGCTAAAACCAAGCAAATCTACAAAGGAAAACGATGGAAATATTACATGTATGTAATTTTATGATCCATCATGATACATTTGTTGCATCATATCTTGAAGTATGTATTATATTTATATTATATTATATTATAAACAATATTAAAATATCTCTCATAATATTTTAATGTATGATAAATTTGCGAGGCAAGCTTGAGCAAAATATGTTTGAAAAGTATTATAATGAATATTTTATCGAATGAAGATAATGAATATTTTATTAACAATTGTGTTCTCTGTTGAGAGAAATTAAAGATTAATATCTTAAAGTTCAATTGCGACAAATGTCGAGTTAATTATATATTGAACGAAATTCAGTTGCAAATCTCTTTATTTACAACCATAGATACTGTGTGAAAAGTCTGTCTGGAAGTATGTTTTTAAAATATCTTCTAGGTTCCATGGTGGAAAATGATTCGGGAAAGTCGACACCACTTTCTGATGATATGGTACCAACATCAAGACATATGGAATTTTCGACAAACGCTGAACTTAATTTATCTTGTTGTATTCTTATGCTTGATATATTATTGAAACAGGTGAGATAAAACTTTCGTGTAAATTTATATCTATGTTATATTAGCAACGCATAGAATCATTTTATTTAATGAAAAAGCAATGTGTGAAAAGTTTAATCTTGACAGATGGAGCTTCAAAATATGGATAAGCATACTGGAATTAATACATGGATTTGCAGAGATGCTTGTCGTTTAATGAAATCCATAGTTGCATCTAATTGGCACAACTGTCATATATGCGATGCGTCAGACACCGAATGCACTTATTGCGAATCGAGGGTGATTTGGCATCAATTGTGTTTGCAATTGATTACATACATGGCTCCGGAAAATCCGGCGTATCCTCCTGATGTTAGTTAATGCGTGAACTTATACGATTTATCTTATCATAATGATAGTGTAATAAATATTCATGAATATATTATATATTTCTGGCATTCTTGGGATATTTTGACATTATAGAATATGAAAAAAAATGGGAGAAAAAAGATTAAATTAATATGCCATCTATTATCTTTCAGACAATTGTAGATGAGACTGTAGAAGATCATGGCCGTAAGAGCTCACCGGAAACGACAAAAAAGAGTGATTCAAAACCGGATGTAGTTATCAACATGCCGGTGCCGGAAATGCATTCTGTAGGCGGAGTTTTAGTTCATATGCCACACGTACGTGTTTCTTAATAAATAAATTTTCAATAATTATGACAAAGTTTTCTTCAAATTCAAACACTAATAATATGTTTGATATTGGTCTTATTAAGGATTAAATTTCTATGACTGGAAATAAAGATTTTGTTTTGCAATGTTTTGCAAATATCATGTTGTCTCTATAATCTCGTTGCGTATTATACAATTCTTCATTAATAAAGCAGCGCATGTTAAACTCGAACTATTTTAATTGTTTATATATGTCCATATGTGCGCTTTTTTCTCTCTGTCTCTTTCTCTCTTTCTCTCTTTGTCTCTTCTTCTGCGACACGGCCTGATCACAAAACACGGTAGGCTAATTTATGTCACCGGATTAGCTATTTTGATCGTTTATGTCAGTTTTTCGAACAGATTATGACAGCCACAGTAGAGACAGTTTCGGAACAGCTGGATCTTGCAGCTATAATGCCAACAGAAAAGGTCATGTCCGCTGTCGCGAGAACGGTTACGTTATCAGAAACTGATGTTGGTAAGAGAATATTTCATATCACATCTTTTTAATTGATTATATATTTAATAATAATTTTCTCTTATATAAATACACATACGCTTTTAGCAACTGCAACGGTAAGCGTGGCAAAACCTCATTTGATTGGCGAAAACGATGAGCCTGTGAACCTAAGTCCAGAAGCTGATTTAGATGATTTTTGGCATACCTCTGTAGGGAAGTTTCGTTTTACGATAGAAGAATTGCCAGAACAACTTCAATACATTCATAAACTATTGAAGGTATATACTAATATATTGTATTATAAAGTAAAAATCGGACTATATTATTTGCATAGATTATAAAGTTATGTTTATGTATTCACTCGACAATTATTTTAAATCCTACAAATATTTAAAAAATTTTATCACAATTACAATAGTCCTTATCAATTATATAAGAATAAATTCTATTACATCAGTCACATACAAAACTAATTAACAAAAAGTATAAAATTAAACAAAAATGTGTTAATATTGAATAAAAATTTTGTTTACAGGAGATAATGACAATCGATAAACCTGATATTCTTTACTATATGTTACAATGCTTGAACATAATGTGCTTATACGGCGATGCGTTTAACATGGCGGTGAAGGATCATCAAGGATTCTTTATATGGTGCCAGGAAAACTTGTTAATAAAAAAGTAGTGTATTTTATATATATGTTATATTTGAAATTTTACATTTCTCGCGGAAGCTAAGGACGGAAATATACGCGCATAAGAATTGTGTTTTTCAACTCTTTCAATCTTTTTATTGTTATATAGTTTATGGGAGCTCCTAAATGCAGAGTATTCGCATATAGCACAAGTGACTATTCCATTATTACTACATTGTGTGACATTACCTTGTGGCACTGATACTTTTTGGCGGCTTGTACAAGAAGAATTTCACAATTCTGATTGGCGCGTTAGATTTGTCGCAGGTAATCACATATATAATTTAGAATAATAAATTTTTTTGCCATCTTTTCATCATTATAAATAATGAAAATATATGTATGTGTGTGCGTGTGTGTGCGTGTGTGTGTGTGTGTGTGTATTCCTTTTTTCAGTTGAACGTGTTACGTTAATTGCAAGATTTATGGACTCAACGCCATTACGGAACATATTGAGTCTTCAAGCTGCATTAGCAAATGCTTTTTGTTATTTGATTACAAGTATGGATGATAATAATGTGTATGTTGCACAACGTGCAACCTTATATCTTGGAACTATTCATGATGCAGCAATTAGGGTAAATCTTATCACTTTTAAATTTATGTATGCTTTTTAAAATATCTAATTTATCAATATTAAATGAGATAAATTTTTATATTATATACATATATTACATATTTAAATCTATTACATATTTTTAATGTTAAAGAATTGCTTAATTTGTTTGAGAGATCTGAGTCTATTGTTTCAATTGTTTGAGTTTAGTGCAAAGAATCTAATTGTATTAATTATATTACTTATAATGATTTTAGTCGTTAATTTTATGTCTGGAGACACAATTCGATTCCGTAATCGTAGATCGGCCGATGGTATTACAATCGCTTTACCAACTACACAACAGTCTTAGTGATCGTCGTATTTTAACATGGGAATTTTTCTTAAATCGATTCGATACATTATTCCTCGAAGCCCAAATCAGTTTGGAGAAATCGGGAGATATAGCTTATTTGCGCGGTGAGTATCATTATAGCATTAGCTGGAAGAGAGGATAGGGAAATATATGTTGTAGTTTTTTATATGAGTTTTTCAAACAACCATGATTTTATGTGTATTTGCGTCAAATATTATCATCATTGATTAAATTCTTTTTTGCGTCGTAGATCTAAAAAATACAGATTTAAATAGCGAAGTGTTTATGAAGAAATTGCATCGCGCGCACGAAGCACTATCTCAATCTGATGGTAGCGGGACAAGCTCTGTAAAAACGCTGAGCGCAAGTTTTGGCACAAAATGGCCATATAAACGTACAATGTCCGCGCCCGCATCGATGATACCTCGACAAGATACTAAACAAGGTATATTATATATAAGCGTTCCTGTGCTTTATAAATTCCTTTTATCGCCTTTTCGCGCACTCCACAGACTATGTCGTACACTATGTGTTATTTTTTTTCTTTTGGTTTCCGCATCTTTCACGCAGAAAAGGAAAAGGTGTACAGCCGACAATATTCCGCGCCCATCTTGAAAAGGAAGAGCTCGAGATTTGGACTGGGTCAGTTATTGGGGTCTACCCCACCTAATAACAGTATCCCAGGTAGAGTAGCGTGTATTGCCTGCGTAGCTGTAGACGAGACATAAATATATGTATATGCGCAAAAATGTTGCTCGTTTGTATTACACGGATGTTAAAGCATTCGACTGCAGATGGATCGTTCGAATAGGTCGAACAGATCGAATGGTAAGTAGCAATGCAGAGTCGCATAATTGATAGAGATGCCTTAGCAATGCTCGCGCAAATGTACGTTCAAAGATTTACCTTTGAGGTAAAATGTAATGTGCATGTTTTTCCCTTGTTGTTTAACGTTAACTTTTGTAATTTATTTTATATATGTACTATATATATAATAAATACTTATATACATATGTATGTATTGTATATACAAATATAGATTTAGAGAAATAGTTAATATTATATTATTCTTATTTAGTAGATCTTGTTTCTTCCTTTTCAGTCTGCATAAAATTAACATATTGAACAAACATAAAATTAATATTGGCAAATCTTACAGATGGTCATATACATTCACTGAACATGGTCGATGAAGCAAGCGCATTACCAGGATACACGCATAAAATTGTGGATCTTGAAGAAGCAGATAAAGAAACGATGCATCTGCTAATTTTTCTGTTGATGCAATTTCTTTCGAGACAAGATCAGGTGAATTGTCAATTTATTCGAGAAATATGTTCCCGCACCAAAAATAATTGAACAAAATTATATATATTCAAAATGTTTTGAAATGACAATATTTTATATCATTCAATATTTTTTGTACATTCAAATTTACATATTGATGCAATTTAATTAGGCTTATCCAACGGATGAGAAGCCACTATCGAAAACACAGGGTATAGTTTTGCGACACTTGTATCTTCTTTTAGGATATAATCAGACTGAACGCACTTTCCATACTTCTCCACAACGTCTAAGGTAAAATGATTTTTTATAACTTTATAAACTTTTTCTTTACAATATATTTATATACAAGCTACCGTAATAAGCTTTTGTGCGTGTGCGTGTGCGTGTGCGTGTGCGTGTGCGTGTGCGTGTGCGTGTGCGTGTGCGTGTGCGTGTGTGTGTGTGTGTGTAATATATATATTATAGTATATATATTATATATAGTATATATATTATATAATGTATATATTATATAGTATATATTGTGTACACACATGCAATTATATAATTTATAAAAATTACACAAGAGTTTATGAACTTTTAGGCACATAAATCTAATCGTGTAAATTATCACGAATAAATGAAAAATACAAACAATTCTCAATTTTGTCGACAAATTTATCAAATTTATTCAAACTTTACACAAAATCAATTTACATTTATATTTGTCATTTTACATCTTTTGGTTTAGTAAAATTTATAACAATAAATTGTTAAATTATAGGCTGTCACCAGTGTTTAACGTTTTTATCGCCAACTTACCACAACTCTTAGATCAGAATCATGTTATGGGTTGGGTAATGACGCCACCAGTTTTGGCAATATTACAACATTGCCCGTGCCCTCCACAATCTATACCTCCCACTGATCATCAACCACCGAGTTACAGTCTTTGGTATTTGGAGCCACACATCAGGCGATCTTGGTTGATGTCTCTGCTTGTTATTTTATATAAGGTAAACAAAGCTTAAGCTTAAAATAGTGCAGTATTATCTAGAATACACATTAAAGAATATACACATTTTATACATGTTTATAAGATCAAAGAAGAGACGCGAAAAAGCAATTTCTTGCCAGAAAGTTACATTTACATGTGATACGCTTATAAATTAATAGGTTTGCGCAAGCAAATAAAAAGCAACTTTTTTTTTACATAAATGATAAACTGTTTTTTCAGTGTCAGTATGGGCAACAACCATGGTGTAATCAACTTCAAGCATTAGTGAAAATAGTGTTGAATACGCTCGACATGCAGCATCATCAATGTAAAAGAATTCCAGCGACTGTAGTTATGGCTGCGCCACCTTCCAGATCACGTGGTAAAAATTTAAAAATTTCTAATAAAAAATATAATGTATCATATAGGTTAATATATATACAAAACAATTATTTCAGATGTATCTCAACCCTCACTCGGAATGGAGCACGAATTGACAACGAATGCAATGGGAGAGATGGATACGGAAACTCCGCCAATGCGCGCATCAATGGTCTCAGTGCATCAACGGAGTCCTGGAGGGATACACGGACAAATGGAGACACATTGGGAAGAAAATAATGGTCCAGCCTGTCGTTATTTCAACAAACATTTTACTAGGTCAGTAACTTATTGTCCGTAAAATTTTTGCATACAAGTCTTCCTTTTTGTTACATTTGAAACAATTTATAATTTTTACATGAAAAAATGGCGAATGACAAAAGCTTATATATAATTGCAGTAGATTAAATTGATAATTTGAAAATTAATATGTATAGCATAAAAGCAATGTTATCTCTTAAGATAAACCTACGAAAAAATGCGTGTTATACTCGTGGATTTTATACAGTTTTAAAATATATTGTTTATAATAAAAGAAATTAAAAATTTATTTGTGATATATTATAATAATAAAATATTTTTTATTTTATTTTAAAACGAAACAGAAACAGATTCTAACAGAATCTCCTGTTATTTTAAATTGTACAATTTCTTTGTATAATTTTTTATGTAATTTGACAAAAGCGTAATTGTCGAAGTAAAATTTACTTATAAAAAAGAAAAATTTAATTATAGAAATTGAAAATTTGAAATTTATCTATTGCATTATAAGAAAGTTTATCACGTTATATATACGGCTACTCAATTTTTTATCTCGTTATACAAATTTTGCATCATAAAAGTATCACACGCGTTATAAGGGGGTTTGCTGTAGTCTTTAAAAGATTATCTTATGACTTATATACATATACTTTTCAATGATTGACTTTTTTGTTTGCATTATTCTTCTCAGATAATATTTAAAATTGATGTATCATACATATTACTATTAATACACTTCAGTTTTTAAATAGTAGTATGTTATAATTTGTTGCTATTGCGAATGATTTTGCGAAGCTATTCGATTAATGCGGATGATACGGAGTCCGAGTTGGCCGCGATTCCTGAAAGTCCCAAATCTGACAGCACCTTACATGATAGCAGCGGAGGATCTCTCGGCGAATTAGAGGATACAGTTCCGCAAAATATATTTCTTCAAGAGCCACGTACGATTACATCGGAAGGAAAAAGTACAACTGAATCAAATAATCGAAACATTAATAAGTCGAAAACAGAATCTCTGACAAAACCTATATGGTTTTTAGGAAACGAAGACGAAGTTTATCAGGTAATTATACTTATTACAAAAAAAAATCCACACATTTGTAAGTCTTTAATTTAGTATCTAAATATGATATTTATTGGAAGAAAGAGAAATCAAAACTCAGTATTTTATGGCTGACCACAAAATAATTGATGCTTGTAAGAAATATTAATTGTAAATATTATATTTTAAGCAAAAAAGAAGAACAAGATGTTATTTTTTATAATCTTATATTAAGAAATTGATATCTGTTGAAGTAAAAAAAAAAAAAATATATATATATATATATATATATATATATATATATATATATATTACATGAAAAGATGAATGAACATTATCACCAGTCTAAAAGTACATGTCATCTTTTGCTTCAGGGAAATAAAAGTGGCTCTCAAAAAAAATGGAGTGTGTATGAAGGAGTAAAAATGATGGTAACAGGCACTTTTCTAACTGGACAACAAGAACTTCCAAAATTCCAATCTAAAACAACTGTTATGCCATCGCTAAAGAATGAAAAAAAAGAACACTTGCCATATAATGGAGATACTATTTCATCAAAACCATTTAATCTGTCAAGCGCCTTAGCTGTTGCTACGAGCATTTCTCAGATCCAAAGGTAATGATGTTAAACCTCTACAAAGTCAAGAAAAATAATTGTAATATGTAATATGTAAATAATTGTAAGTTTGTTATTTTTATTTTTTTTATAACCAATAAATTATCAATTATTAAAAACGTACATACTTTTATTTTAAATTGCTTCATTAAAAATTAGCAATAATTATTTCATTTCGTTTTTATACACTTTTCTTCTTTTTATTCTCTTTTTAAAATTTCTTTAAAAACTTATACCAATTTGATAGTCTTCTCGCTATCTTAAACAATTCTATCATATCTAACATTGAACATCTTTTTAATTGTAATATCCACAATGCAACTTTTTAAAAATGAAATATATTTATTCTCCTTAATATGTAAAAAAAATATATGCCTCTTATACTTTAAATTTTTAGGTCTGATTACCAGATCGGATTACCAAAGGGAAAAGAGAAGGAGAAAGAAAGAGAGAATGAAAAAGAGAGAGAGAAAGAAAAGGATAAAGAAAAGGACAAAGAAAATAAAAAGGAGAAAGAGAAAGAAAAGGAGGAAGATAAAACGTTTGTAAAAATTGCAGGCACTGTCAACAATTTGGAATCACTGAATGCAAAGCATTTAGGTAGACAAAAGCATGTGGAACAAATCACAATTACAGCAACATCGCCAGTTTCACCTTGTCAAGTGATTACAGTGACCAACAGCGATCATTCGAGTTCACCAGCACTGAGTTCTTCTATATCATCACAAATCATAAGTATGGAGAATGGACAACAAACAGGTGTCTTTCCAGTTAGTCCACAACCCTTGATGACTACTCCAACAGTCGAAAGATTATTGCCCATTGGTACAATAGTTCGCGCAACTGGTAAGCAATTTACGCTACCGATTACTAATATCTCACCATTGTATTCTCATGTATATATCTTTTTTCTATATTATAATTTTACATTTAAATATTCATAATACAATATTTTTGCGCAATATCATTGTCACATCAAATAAATGTCAGATGATTTTATATGAATTTTAAATGTCAGCAATGATCCAGTTTTATGATAATTAATGTTCCATTTATTCTTCCATATAAAAATATTTGACATTCTTATATCGCTGTAACAGTTACATATATTATACAATATGCTTAGATGAGATATCCTTGTAGGATCGCGAACTGCGCAACGTGTACTAAAATGCGAAGATACATATGGCTCCCCGGAATCACCATTATCAAAAATGGATATTTTGACAGTCAGTGAGTAGAACTTTTAAAATAATGGAATAGATGGTAACTAATAAATAAAACGAGTTTAATGATAAAAAAAAAAAATGATAATGATAATTAAAAAAAAATTAGTTATAATTTTTTTCGTTTTCTCAGGTTCTTCATTTGAACAAGATAGCGAGACTTGCATGTCCAGCGACATTACGAGTCCACATAGCGTTTCTCAGCTAGAGTTTCCAACGCCGGAACGATTGCTACCGGTTGGCGGTCCTTACAGAGATTTCCCCAGTCTAGTCGAACGAGTACGTCATGCTCTCGATATCTCGGTTATTGAAGGTATATGCGCACTAATTTTCTAAGACTTTTTTCATGACTTTTGGAAAACACTTTTGTCAAATTTGTATATATCTGTACAAAAATATAAATATAATATATAATTTATATATACGAACGTGCATTATCGTGTATAATCCTTCTATCGTGTAACGCGCAATCTGTAAATTAATAACAATTTTTGTCGCACAACTCATATTGAAAAGATTTGTATACATGATAGACGACATAAACCTTTCTCTGAATCTTGATCTTTTCCATTTGATTTAAACTTTAGTTGTTTATTCAAATAGAGAGGATCTGATATATTTGTGCTTTTTGAAAGTTGTCATTTAAACGTATAAATACTTTACAAATAAATATACTTTGAAATATTTCTCTTTTTCAGATACAAATAAATCGAATGATAATTGGAAACACGATACTCGTGATGTGATACTCACGAAGCAGGATAGCGGAACATCCGAAAATATGGTAAAAAAACGCTTTTTCTATTAAAAAAAAAAAAAAAAAATTAACTTTAGATGGATTTTAATACAATTCTAATTTATATACGATAGACAATCTTTTGATGTAAAAGATAAATCTGGAAAAATAAAATATTTATCTCGTTTTTAATCAAAATAAAAGTTTGATAAGTTTAATGTTTAATATATCAAGGAAAACGAACTTTAGCACTTTTAGAATGAATTATATGAATTAAATGAAAATTAATTTTGATAGAAAAACATTAAGTTATAGTTAGCAAAAGAATAAACATTTATTATTATTTGATCAATTTATGTTTGTCTACAGTCAGCGTCACTTGTACCGACATGCAATGAAATTAATTCGAGTAGATCACCAAGTCCGAGAAGATTGATTAAACAAGTTGCTCTGGAATCATCGCCACCAGCGGTTGATACCGGAGATTTTCTCTCGAAAGTAGCAGATTACGATCAGAAGATTAAATCGAGAGATCAATTTCGTATTCAACGTGACAGGATACGGAAGATCACAACTACAACGGAACAAGATGCGATTACTCATGCGAGACGGACAGAGTCCTGGTAAATTTTTCCATCGCCTGTACCTAACTCACTGCTACATCATTATATATACCTCTTTATGTTTTTAATATTTTTTTAACAAAAAAAAAGAATATATAAATGAAATGTATGGATTTATAAGTTTAAATAACTATCAAAACTTAACTGGTAAATTGCTCTCTTATCCGATAGGTCTGGCCCACAAGTTCAACAAAATTTAGACTTTGTCTCTCAACAAGCATATCATGCAGATTTCAATTTAAAGCAGAGCTTATTTCGCATTGGTGACGATTGCGTTTATGATAGGTATAATTTGATACGCTAGATATTAATAGTTATTTTCGCAACACATTGAATCGGATTCGCTGGACTGTGATACAGGTGCTCAGAATGCGGAACGATCAAGGAAGAGTATTCCGATGAAGAGCTTGGATTGTGTATAATAACCTTGGGAACGTTTATTCATCGAGAACCATCTTTAGCAGCACCATTATTACCGGAAATACTCGGCGTAGTTACCAAGTAAGAGATTAAAATATGTTATATTTTGATATAACAAATTTTGAAACTTTTACATATATGTATATGTATGTATGTATGTATGTATGTATGTATGTATGTATGTATGTATGTATGTGTATATGTGTGTATGTGTGTGCGTGTGCGTGTGTGTATGTGTGTATGTATGTATGTATGTATATATATGTATGTGTATGTATATATATATATATATATATATATATATATATATTTGTTGTTTTTTTCGCCTCGGAACCCCCCATGGAAAATGAAGCTTTAATTTACTATTACACTTATATTACACTTATATAGAGTTGGGCTTAACGCAATGTATCCTTGGCAAAGCGAAACTAATATGCATCTACCAGGTGGTGCGGTTAGCGTAGCGCATCAATTTCTTAGATGCGTTCTTCATCAATTAGCACCTAATGGAGTATTTATGCAAATGTTTCAAACTCATTTAAATGGTAAGGATTTAATACTACTCGTTCGATAAATTGTGACTAATAAATCGCTTTAAAAGAAATTGCTCTAAAAATAATGCTCCAATTATAAACTGTAGAAAGTTTCAATTAAAATTATCAATTAGATTTTACAATAAATCTATTCCAACATCAATATCTGGAAAACTTTAAATAATATAATAATATTAACAATAACAACAGTTTCTTCCTTTTATCTGCTATATTTTCTTTTATTTTTTATTTTTTTCAATTTGCAGAGACGACAAGATTACAATTTTTCAAAAGTGTCGCGCAAGCTTTAGTCGATTTTAACGAATTAAATCCCATTGCGCCTTTGCAATTATTGCTCGAGGTAAGAAAGCATTGCGACATGATTATATATTAAATGCAAGTTAATTTTGTACAATTCTCAGTTATTACTTACAATTTATAGTGTAAGCGTATTTTTTAATTTTTAATTTTAGCGCGTTTAAATATATGAGAGAATAGATTACATACTTGTTTCATGTTATAAATTTCGATTTCAGACACTAAATATGAAAAAATCATTACCATTGGAACGGCTACCGATAATATTATATAATATTGCGTGTTACTTGGATTGTTTACCATTGGAAGCAGGATTGGGTCCTGGTGCAGCCACGTGGAGTGGGTTGTTGGCACAATTTGATGGATTATTTCGAAGACTCGTTCTTATGCTTTCTTCCATTGAAGATATCACTCCTCTCTTGCGAATAATAATTTCCATATTGAAGGTACCAGGGATTCAACAATCAAAGGTATATTAAATATCAGATCAAACGATTTCAAAATCTGAAGTTATCTTTTCTTTATTATTAATTAAACAAAATTAATGTGGCACATATGTGTTGCATTATATTGAACATTATTGCTGTTATGTACCGCGTATTGTATCCAATCATTTTTTTAGGGAATGCTGGATCCATTTTCCAAAGTATTGAGTTATGCCATACAAAATTCAACATTGCAGTATAATTATTTAACAGATCTATGCTACTTGTGTCACAGAGGATTTACTCGTGATCGTGATAAACACTTTTTTGGAAGAACAATTGTATTCGAATTAATTCAGGCTATTAAATTTAAAATTACAATACCGGATTCAAATTTTTTGTTACTTCTTCAATTTGTGCTTCAGGTAATTATCATATTTATAACACGTGTGCATAAAATTTTCAGCTTTATATATATATATATATATATATATATATATATATATATATATATATAATCATAAGATATTAATATAATGTTCTGCTATATATAATGCAGGATATTGGAGGATCCTTGCCTAATACTATTATCGCGATGGAAAATAATATTCAAGCAGATATGTCACCAATCTACAATACAAACGCGTCTGAATCTCTAAAAAGTCAGTTATCAGATATCCTTGAATTTTTAGCTGATTTTCACACTTTAAGCAAAATCAAGGTAATGTGTGCGCGCACGCGTATGCATAAATAGTATGTGTAAATCCATTGATGATTAATAAAATTCTGCAAAATTTGTACTTTTGCTATTTTTAAAGAGTTTTTATTTTCTTAGAGTTATAGCAAAGGTATGCAGGCTGGACTGAACGAAGATACGTTAGGTGGAACATTAAAGTGTGGTCTTGCTCAATATGTGGCTTTAGAAATTACGAGAGGCAATAACAGAGAAAACAGAGCTGTCGCGCGTTACTTGCCATGGTTATATACCGCACCATCTACTATACAACAAGGGTACGCTTATTTTTATAGCGATCAACATTTTCCTTTTTTTTTTATTTATTTATTGGTTTACTTTTTTTTCTGATGTCTTGAGTAAGGTTTCAACCAAAGTTTTAATTATCTTGATCTTAATTATAGAAATCGATTAGATGTGTATTCTTGTAAATGTTTTAGTGCTCGTGAATTCGTCGATTGTATCGGCCATATTAGACTTTTATCCTGGTTACTATTGGGATCATTAACACACATTGCCATGTTTGCTGGCAACACGAATACTCATTCAACGATACCGTTGGCGCAACCGATACCTCAAGAAGTATCTTGCCACATTGCCGATCACATACAAATGATTTTCTCAGGATTTCCCGAACAATCGAAAACATCAGTTCTCCACATGTCGTCGCTCTTTCATGCGTTTATTCTTTGTCAAGTAACTATTGAAGTTATAAATTGAATTATACATTTTTATATACATGTATTCACGAACGTGCACACACAAACACACACACGCACACGCACGCACGCACGCATATATTGTTTACATTAACAAAATGTCTTGTTTTGCTTTAGCTTTGGACGATCTATTTGGAAGAACTGTCAAAGAATAACGCATCAAACAGCGAGAGTCACAATATCACTATGAATATTTTGTTAGAATTTTGGGGCAAGATAACGCCATGCATTTTGCAACTCGTTTCTTATTCGAAAGCCGTAAGTCCGATTCTAAATACATTATTTGATTTATTATTTGACTTAAGGTTTTATATCCTGTCTAAAATTGATACATTGATACATTGAGATAAGATATTAAAACAAGAATACATGAAGAGATGATTTTATTTTTAGCTATCTGAAATGCTCAATTTGCACTTCTTGAGCTTATTAGAGGCTTTATTGGAATGCGGATCCATTCTATTAAGTAAATTGCTGCCTTTATGGAATGCCATCTTATTTTCTCATCATGTTCAAGTAAAAGAAATAAAGATGAATAATTTAAACGAAATGATGAGGCGCAGTAACTAACTTTGGTTTATTATATTTTGTAGCTACCTGGTCATTTACAAGTGCGTTTGCAGAATTGTCGCGATTTTCCTCCAAGCAGAATGGCGGAACATTTTGTTTCAAACCGAAGAGAATCGAATGCAGTACTTTTACGATGGTTACATCGATTACAGTTTAAAATGGGCCAAATTGAAATGCAATCCTCCACCGCCACGCAATTCTATTCCATTTAAAGAGGAAAGGAAAAGACGAATTCGAGAAAGCAGAGATAACTTTATAAAATAAGCTTGAGTCATAATCTTGTCTAAAAATTATAGATGTAAAGTTAACGAAGAAGAAATTCAGAAGAGAACACTTTTTTTTTATGTTCAAATAATTAATGTTTGTGTATTTGCAATAGATGATTTAAGTACTATATGTGCAAGATTATTATTTAATATCGCAAGAAATTTCGATCAAGCTAATTCTAAAGCTTACACATTATTCTAATATTTATATCATTATTGCTGTCGTCGTTGTTGTTGGACCTTTTGGTTTAATCATCATTAATGCACGTTTTAGAGTATAATCCCAACCTCTCCAGCGAAACCATACGATACCTTTAATAACAACATGATTCTTATTTAATATAAAGAATAATATAAAGAAGAGACTAACTGTAACTTTCATTACAATCCTTGCTTATTTTCATTCGATTATCAATTAACACAAAATTTTCTTTAATTATGTTTGTATTAAAAAGTTATAAATGTACCTTGTCGTGCAGTAAGATCTTGCGGATCGTTTAAATAAAGGCCATTCAAGCCACGTCCACAAGATTTCCACCACCAACCACCTTTAAGCATCGAAGCACAATTCAAAGATGATCTATCGTTATCCCTAAAGTCATAAATGTATCTAAATCCAATGCATTTTTGTGGCAAACACATACATCTCTTGCATCATTATATAATGATGTAAGATGCAGAGATGTATTTCATTATATATAATAAATGTATTACACATATGTATGTGTATGTATGTACTTACCTATTGTATGTGGAGAATGGGCTATTATTTGATCCATACCAAGGATCATTCAGTGAATCTCCTGCATTTCCTTCATATCCATCTATCTCTAATTTATAATACTCTCCCTCTGAATAAATCTTAAAATGCGAATATTGAGCATACCTATAATAAAATCAAATTACAATTATATAATATATTTGATGGATTTCATCATTTAACATTTGCATAAATTGCAAATTATAAAACTATTAGTATTTTTCAGCAGTTGTAAACAATTATCAAAAGATAATCAATCTACAATTTATGTGTATACCTTTTGTTACCTTCGAAGTCTTCAAGTTCAACTCTAAGTATGTAATCTTCATTATTTGTTAACATGTATATGTTTTCATTGCCCAGCCAAAATTCCTTAGCAGGATCTCCAAATCCATTTTTATAGTCTCCCCAATCCCTATTGAAATTCTCTCTTGGTTCTCCAAAATCATCCCTTCTTTGAATAACCTTTAAATCAAAATCACTTTTCGTACATAATGTAAATCAAGAATTCGAATATTGCGAGTGGCATTCTGATCGTCGGCATGTAGCATATGGCCTATACATGCGAACGTGTTCGCGCGTATATATCTCATTCTCGCGATTTATTATTGATTGCCAAGATTGTCGAGAGATTATGCGTTCTCTCCCTTATTGGACATATGTATATCTTACTCGATTTCTCAATAAATGACAATATAATTTAAATTAAAATTTAAAGATGCTTTCTTTTCAAACAATTTAATGTCGTAACAAATATGTATATTATTTGATCATATACCACATCATGCAATAATAAACTCACTGTCCAACCACCATCAGCAATTTCCTGTTCGCAATAAACCTTGAGGAACCAATATGTCGTACCACGTATTTGCAAGTAATAGACTCCACTGTCTCTCATTCCTGCATTTAATAAATCCACGCAAGAATAACCCTAGAAATTAATAATATAGCAGCAAATTAAGGCAGAAAATTAAAAGCTCCAATGTCTTCAACAATACACTATTAATTATTAATGGTAAAATTTTTTGTAAATTTCTTTCTCTTACGAAATCATATCTTTTATTGGCTGATGAAATGTACGACTTTGAGAGTAAAGGAAGAGTTGTGTATAAATTATTATTTATGCGATAAATTATAAAATACCTTGATATCCTTATAGTTGACTAATACATCGCTTGTAAAGGTAGAATTCGCTAAACTTGGTTTATTCTTAACGCTCGGAAATATAACCCCCCGATTCCTATTACTTGGTCTAGCAGTATTTGTAGATGTTGCCGTCATAGGTGTCGTAGAATTAGTAGGATTGTTCGAGGGTGAAGCGACAGACGATATCGATGTTGTAGTTGACAAGGGCGGTGAAGCAGTAGGTAGCATAGATGTTGCAGGCATCTCCGTTGCAAAATCTTCGGTTACGCTTACATATCTTCGAATAAAAAGGATGTAAAAATTCTTTGTACGTATGTCATATATATATATATATATATATATGTATGTATAATCAATTTTTTATATACATATATACATATATATATATATATATATATATATATATATATATATATATATAAAAGATATTTCATGCTTCTTTTACTAGAAAATACTTTTAACAAAGAGGAAAAAAGAAATTTCGCCAAATTTTGTGTGCCACGGAGAGAATTATCATTATTTTATGAAACAATATTGTTATACTACCATGTTAATATACTGTGTTTATTGCTTCAAATTTCATTTTTACCTGCTTGGATCATATTCAACAAGCCGATCAATTGTTGGATCTAGTAACAATTCAGCTGGAATCGGACGTTGCGCTAAAGTGGCCACATCGTCCTCTTGCTTCTTCAAACGGCTTTCGACGCCCTCCAGATTCTCAATAATCTTATTTGTTTTTGATCTTAAATCGGCATGAATTTCGCTAATTGCCCTTTCCTGCCTTTGTGTTTGAGTAAGTAATTTGTCGGATTTTGGCAGCAAGTCATCCACCGAGCTCTTGGTCCCTATCTAACATTATATCCAATTTGTCAACATTAATATCATCATGTGCAAAGTTGAGAAGAATCGAGAAATATTTTATTTACGTACTATATTATTACATTCTGCACTCATGTCAGAAATCGGCTGTGTTATGGCATACAATTTTTTCATTCAAAACTTACCACTACATTCCAAACTTGATCCATTTTTTCAGAAACAGTAAGCATCGGATACATTTGTTCGACAAGACGATCAATTTTACTTTGCTTCGTTGGGACTTCGGTCGTTGTTAAATTGAAATGATTTTGTCGATCATTTCCGTAATTTTTCTCGACAATAGCTTCGTGCACATCGGTAACCATATTATATAACGCTCCAAGATTATCCGACACTAAATTCATATGGAATTGAAGTTTTCGATCCATACTACCTGTCGCTTGTCTAAGATTCTCAATTTCGATTGTCATATGATTCATCACTTCGTTACTCATAGCTTTAGTGATTTCAATGACACTCATACTGACAGGTTTTTTCTCACTTGCTTCAGCATTTATATCATCAGTTTGTAAAAAATTATTGTCGAGCTGATTCTTAAGATTAACAAGCTTATGATCGATATCGGAAACTTTTTGATCTAAGGAAACCAATTTTTCGCCAAGCGTTTCAGGAGCCCGATGATTTTGATCATGATGAATTACGCGTATCAGTGGAGCTATAATATATTATATAAATATAATAATTGCATTTTTCGAAATTAAATGATAATGATAATAGAATATATTATCATTCAAATACGATTTTCATTGTATGTAAAAAAGAACATTATCTAAACGACATTATTTAAACAACAAAATACTCTCAAAAACAGCTTCGTATATATCGCACACTTACTATCTTCAGTATGTTCTTCGTTTTTATTTTCGGTAAATCTCGCTGCATGAATAGTTTCCGCTGACATAATGGGATATGCATTGAAAAGTTTCAAATCTAATGTTCTAAGTTTAGTAATAACCGCGTCTGTTTTATCAATATTATCATTTACGCGCGAATCTAAAGCTTCTACTCTTCTCATCAAATGTTCCACTGCCTTGTCTAAATTCTCGATTCGCTGCAATTTGGACTCCAAAGTTGATACTATTACTTCGAAGACGTTAAAAAGATACTGTTCTCTAAAACAAACAATATTCATTGTCTTTGGATTGAATTGAATTATTTACTTCAAATTACCGCTAGAGCCGATTGTCCATTTATCAAAATGGTAAAAGTATATAATAGCATCAATTGTTTACAACTTTTTTTTTTTTTCATTTTCTTTTTGACGATTAATAAGTGAATATTCGTTAATAATTTTGTCATTATAATTGTTATTATTTTATCATTAGAAAATTATGTAATTATTACATAACTTTCCTCCCCTTTCTCTTTCCTCATTCGATTTTGAGGTAAATGAAAAAGAGATTTATTGGTTCGAATCAAATAATGTATTTATCACCTATTAATCGTCTGGCTGATACATCGTCGAATACATCGCACATTTAATATCGTTAGTAAATAAAATATAGTGTGAAACGTATTCGTAAACTATTCATTGTAAGTGAAAAGTTCTGTATAAACGGAGTATCGGCAAATTTTGAAAGTATGTTCGATTAATTTACGTAACCTTCTGAGCACAGTTTAAAATTGTCAGTTCTCCCAAAAAAAAAAGAAAAAAAAAATTGAATACGGATGCAATCTCTCACCTATTTCGTTGTAAATTGCGAGAAGACGACTGTAGCGTAGCGCCGGTATTATTATGGCTTGCACTACGTGTGCTGCGCTGATCAGCGGATGTTCGTGGTAATCTAGGACTTCCCGCTAAGACAAAGCCCAAAAAGCAGCACACGATAACAAACACCGTTTGTCTCATAATTACAAAGTCTTGCAGACTCTAAGTTTCGATGAAAAAAAATCTTGATCAAATAATTACATTTGAAGACGTAAAGAGACACACAGTTACATACAATACATATATAAATGTATATACATGAAAAATTCCAATCTCTACAAATAAGTCAATTTATTGAAAATCTGATGAATAGATGATCTATGCGCGACTTTGCATATACGCTTTCCACTTTTCTTCTCTCCTTTCTTTTTGTCTATCTTTATTGAGTGTATGTGTGTATGTGAATATATATATTTATAATTTCTCTTATAATAATATATAATCACTCCATATCTTCTTTTTTTTATCGCAAGCACTTTGATTTATCACATAATTTGTCACCGATAACGTAAGTGAAAATGCGATTTATTAAGATTTATTTACATCACGAATCTTTTACTCGTCTGCAGCATATAACGCTACAACGCTACAAACAAGAAACACAATTTATGTAAATATCCTAAACTTTTCTGTACAAACTCGTATGTGATTTGATAAATGTATAAAAAAACATCTTGAAAAAATGTCAATGTATCGCACACCCGGAATAATTTTTTCACTTGAAAATAATGCAGAATATTTCAATTATTGTTATTGTATCCGCGTGAACACACCAATCACATACTTATCCAGAGATTTAATCAAAGTTCTAAACTCGCGGAACGAGAAGATACTAATACCGATACTACTCGCATACATTTCCACGCACTCTTTTTTCAAAAATGGAGAACTTTAATATGTGTAGTTTGAAGAAACATCGAGTCGTAAAAAAAAAAAAAAAACATACCAAACAACACTCTCCGGAACATTTGTACGCGAAAAGAGATGTCCAATTTGCTTGAGAGAGCTTTACTCTGCCGTATAGAGTTGAAAGCCAATTTTCTTTTTCTTTTTATTTTATTATCCAATTGGAGTGATAATCAATCCAGCGCATAAAATATTGTACATTTCTTTCATTACATTTGTTGCATCACTGCCTTTTATCTTCCATTTCTTTTCTTCCGCTTTTATTTTTCTTTCCTCCTTCTTAAAGCTTCGTCCTTCTTCTTAAACCTTCTCAAAGCCAATATCACACGTATCACCGTTGATTGAATGCTTGAAAAAAATGTGAGCAAAGTGAAAGATACAATTGACGAACAATTTTTGTTGTTCAAATTGATTATGAATGAAAGTAACGAGGATAAAAAATGTAAAGAGGAGGATTGCACCGCGCGATTGTGAAATATTGCGTGTGTCACGATAAGTTAACTCGCACGATAATACGGATGCAAAGTAATCAACACTGATTTTTTTTTTCTTTTTTTTTTCTTTTTGCAGCGTGTAGACAGAGCTGTTGTAGAACCTCTCAATTGAAGTCATATAATAGATATGCGTTTTTCACGATCGGACGAAAAACGTTACGATGGCATCGCACGTCGATCGCAAGTAATCGACGAGACGAGAAGGCGGGTAGCGGGTACACGCAGTTTCGGTCAACTGTGTAAGACAGACTTACTTTCACATCCAAGTGGCCGCAAGTGCGCTCAAGCGGCAGCGGCAACGGCAGCGCGAACGCGAGCGCGAGCGCACTCGACAATCTCGCGCGACAGCCTCTCGCGCGGAATCCTTTCCCTCCTGACTTGGACTCTCACTACCGTTCCTTTTCCAACTCTCATATCAGCCTGCGGTCCTGCTGGTCCCATTCTCGGTCGACCCATACAGGTGGCGATAAAGGCGGCGAAAAGATTGGAGGTGGGGTACCGTCAGGAATCGGCAACTTTTTCCGTATTGCCTCTGGTACTGTCGGTGCCCCCAGTGTCCAGTACCCGATGCCCGATGCCGTGTACATAGCCCGTGCGCAACGAGTTGCGACGAGAACGAGAACCTCTGCAGAAATGAGACCGAGAGAATGCTATTCCAATGAAAGGGGACTGTGCCTGTCCCGACCCGATTATAAAATTTCATTCAGGAAATATAAAACTCTTCAGATTCCTTTTCATTGCGATTATTCAACGTGTCGTATTCTTGGAACATCTACAAAAAGAAATATTAATTATCATTCCGCATATATACGATGTAAAAGCAGAGAAAAAAAATTAATTTTTCATTTGTCGCATATCTTGAGAAATCAAAACTAAAATATTAAAGCAGATGAGCTGCGTGTGCTTGATATATTTTTGTGCTTGATTGTATTTTTTAAAAGGAAATTTAAGACGCAATATCTCTCTTTTCTTTCCGCAAAATAAAATTGAAGAAAACATTGAATTGTCAACTTTAAATAATTTTCTCAAACACATTGGTCTTCTTCAACTCGCAATCTCGTATTATATAATAAGAATCTACGAGTTATAAATATTTATAACATTCTCTTTCGAAAATATTACCATTGATAATATAATAAAATACATTGTCCTCTGCTTCACAAATTTATTATTGAACTTTAATGTGCGCGCACCATGATTTAGATTTACAATGTACAGACGATAATTATAGTAGTCGTGCGAAAGTATCTAATGCAAATTAAAAATTAAAAAATTAAAAATTACACAAGAATTTTTTTCCATAACCAACAAATGATACCCATCTCGCTGTGATCGTGATCAACAATGCGTGTCGAACGTATCGGAATTTTAAAGATCGTGCCACAAGGTAAAGATAACGAGGGAAAGTGAAGGAAATAAAGAAGTATGTAATATTAAAGTGAATCGAATATATTCAATATTATATCAAGAAGATGAATACATGACAATGGAAAAAGACAAATAAAAATAAATTTAAAAAGAAAAAAAAAAACATTAGAAATAATATAGTATGCGCGAAAAAATGTGATTCAATAATATTAATTATGATTGTCTACTAACAATCGATCCCACTATAGTTTGTTGCGCCTTTTATTTGTGTTTGGAAATAAGATTATAAAAGGAGAGCGAGAGCAAAATAACACGAGACAGCTGCGGGCGAAGTTTGTTCGTTTATAATGCCGAGGATACTGGAGTAAGGCCGAATCACGAATTACGATTCTTTGTCGGAGAATGGTTATATCTCGCCTTGAAATATCCGCTATGATACAATCTCCATATATCCTCGATCTCTCATTGAGCAATCAAGATCGATGAAAATGCACAGCAATCAACAAATTCTCGCAAATCAATTCGTACTCGAAAAATACATGTTATCTTGATCATCCGTCAGTCATGTAATCGTCTCATTGATCAATCAAAACATTGCAACGCAAAAATGCAAGTATTTACTTTGCGACATAATCATTAAACTTTCACACACATACTCCAAACAGGAGTATATATAATATTCCAAACAATATTAACTTAACAATTGCATCTATATATATAATTGTCTTTATTTTTCATAATGAGAGAAACTATGAGATTTTTCAAAATTCCACAATATTTTTATAGCGATAGTTTAGATTTTATCAGATTCCCCTATCTAAATAGTGTGATTACATCACACTTTCGAAAATGAAAGTGCAACGTATGAAAGTCATGATTATGTAAGTACAAGCTAGTACAAGCTGGTAAGTTCATAAAAATTGTAATAGGGTTGCCATGTAAAAATGCTACTAAAATTTGAAAATTTTTTTCACCTAAAATTTTCTCTCATTTATAATCAATTATTTTACTTTGTGAGGTATAAACAAGCATTTATATATATATATATATATTTGAATTGCTATAAATTTCTTTTTTATTATACTTTAATTATTATATATATACATATTTAATAATTAAAGTAATTACTTAACATTTTTAATTTGATGCATAAATCTAAAAAAGAAATTAAATTGATTAAAAGAAAATATTTAGGACGCAAAATTTATCGAGATCACAAGGATTTTTCGCATTATTGTCTTAAGTAAAACTATCACAGAAAATACCATTTCTTAACTGAAAATGGATAAAGGCACTTTAATTAGAGAAATGGTGGTCAGTATCTCGCCACGCCTCCTCCTCTCTCTTTTTCTTCCTTTCTCATTTGATGTAAAAATATCTAAAAAATATATACATACATATATGCATACATACATATATATTTATATATAGCAATATACACAGAAATATATTTACGAATGTTTTGTTTTATATGTAACATGTACGTTAAAGGTGAACAACCTTTTTAACAAATACACGTCAAATTATATTCAATTATATTCATTCAATCTCATCTACTTTATTATATATTTGAAATAAATAAAAAAAATAGTAAGAGAGAGAGAGAGAGAGAGAGAGAGAGAGAGAGAGAAAGAGAGAGATGAACCTAAATTTATTTCCAAAAAATTGCCGACAAAAAGAAAATGTTTCAATAATATAATTATTATAATTATAAATTATAAAATTTATTATAGGTATTATAGGTAAATTCTCAGATAATATGCTATAAATGACTGACGGAAAAGCCGTTAAATCTCTTACGCGATTTTAAACCATGGAGACATTTGGACCAACAATATACTCTTCAGAAATGAAGTATTTTTTTCTCTCTCTTTCCATATTTAAATATTATTCTTAAATTTATTAGACATTCATCGATGAGATATATATGAGATAGATATGTGTGAAATATGAGAAATAGTTTCTCGTTTTCTAATATTATTTCAATATATATCTTGACATATTTTCTGCAGTATATTTCATTTCAGGATGGAAAGACTCCTTGTGATTTGCATTTCCTAGATCTCCAGTGATGCGTCGCCCGTTTTAGATATAGTTTATATATTCTTTTGCTGCTGTACACAGGAAATTAGAAGCAAATATTATGATCAATTGATAAACGAATATTATGAAGCAAATTTGCAGCAATTGTCCAAGTGTCTCGAAAGATTTGGTTACGATTCTAATACCCTCTTCCCTTAAAAATTATTTCAATATTGTATTAGATTCGAAAAATCTGCAGCAGGAATGGCTCTTTGCGTCTTACATTTATTTATTTCTATTGAGAGTGATATACAAATTGCATATAATGATACAAGTGTCCTCGAAAAAAGATTAAAAAATATTTTTAATAAAAATATGATAAAGAGCAATTTCAAAGATCTTGTCGACAAAAATTATATATAATTATATACATTAGAACTTTCTTATTTATACCTTAATTATATACATGTTAAACAAAAGATATAAGTAATTAAACGTATACATTATTTTTTATTATGTACTATGTAATATATAGGATTCCACAAAAATATTAACTGATATCTCAATCGAAACGTTTAGAGAAAAATCAAAAGGAAATCTGGGAATTAAAGAAAAAAAAATGTAAAGTATTAGAGATTAGAATATTCATGTGTTACTATAAATATAATCTACTCTTTACCAGAATAATATATTTTATTAAAGAAATTTTTCGTTGACAATGGCATACAGACGCAAATGTAACTTGCAAGAATTGTGAGTTCTTGTTCTTCTTTTGGAGGTTTTCTGACATTGTAATTAAAAATACTGGGTACAAGTATGGCCATTACTTTTAATATATGTGTAAACAGTCGTGAAAAATTACGCTTGTATATAAATAATAATGAAATTTTCGCAAATCAATGGCATATTCATCGAGAAATCGAATAACTGAGAGAAAATAAAAGTTTTCTTACAGAAAAAAAGCATGTATATAGAAAACATTTGTTCATAAATTTCTCTATATTAATATATCCCTCATTTGTATATATCAAAGCAATTTTCTCTGAAACAGTTTTATTCAAAGAAAAACAAAAATTTTATAAGAGATGTATTTTAAAATGAAATATCAATCTCAAATATATACAAAATAAAAGCAATTTATATTCTACACTGTTCTGCAATAAAGAGAATATGTGTGTTCAGAGTTATATCTCTTACAATTAGCTCTCTTAATAATAAGGTCTTCTCGGATTATTCTGGAAAAAAAACACATGATTTCAATATTATATATATATATATATATATATATATATATATATATATATATATAAATTATTAACATACACATTTCTGATATTTATTGTAATAATGATAGTGCTTACTAGTGGATTAGGCCTAAATCTGTAGGCGAGCATCATCCGTTTCCTATATGCATCAAATTCGTCATCGTCCCTAGATACTCCATCTGGTCTTTCTGAACCTAAACCCGCACTGTCGAGTCTATTCGTCGCTCTAGAAAAATTCATACATCAAGAATTTCAGAATATTTGACAAAACGAGAACAAATTAATATTAACATAATAATATTGTTATGTATAAAACTAGATTTTACTTATTAACTGGTTCAATACGACCGCTACCCTCACTACCCAAGCCTTGTCCTTCACTCCATCCAAGCTTTTGTAACATTTGAAATCCTGCAAATGAAAAAATATAAGTTATAGAATCAATTCAAATAAATCTAAAGAAAACAAGAGATTTCACTAGTATTTTTAAAGTATTTGTCAAGTTGATAATTAATAGAAAGTGGGAAGATAATTATCATACAAATTTTAATATTTTACACAAATCATGTTGTTATATGAATAATGAGAATAAACACACACACACACCTACAGACATATAAAGAAATACTTCATGTATGAAATATACCTATATTATCTTCTTTTAACTTGTATTCTTTATAATCGCTCAAATCAGGTTCTTTTCCTTGTTTTACGGCATTATATTGTTCCATAAATTTTTTTAACTCGTCTGGTGGTAGAAAATCGCCAATATGATGTTTGCCTTCTGCTTGTGCAGTTAATTCCTCGGCCCACATTTGTGTCGCTTCCATTTCAGCAGACCTTAGTTTGTGTTCCCAAGTTCCACCTTCTGTCTCTTCATCGCTATCGTATTCGTATTTATGTTTCCCTTGTGCTTCCAAACGTTTCACTTCTTCCCTTTTTTTCAAAAGATTTTGATACAAGAGATTTATCTGAAATATATTAGTTTTGTTAATGTGTATATATAAAATAATCTAATGCGACAATAATCTACCTTATAATGATCCTCTGCCTTTTTCCATTGTTCTTCATTTAGATCGAGCGTACCAAATGTCTGTCTCGCATAATGGATAAGCGCAGGATCGTTTCGTGAAATCTTAGTAAGCATTGGATTTTTTGATTTAATATCTTGTCCCTTTGATGAGGAGGGTAGTATGACAGCGGGTTGGCCAATTTGTCCCGGTATAGCTATACCAGGTTGAGATAATATGGAACTTGATCTATTACCAGAAGACACACTTGTTTCTGTAACGAGAACTTTGGCATCCGGATCGCCCCAACGACTACGTCTTTTTCTTTTCCGTTCTTCCCTGTTATCGTCCTTTGGCTGATCTATCAACGGAGTATATGCATTATGCAATAAGACTTTTATCAAGTATCATTAAAATCATTTGAGATGTTCCAATTTTACTTACCATGTGGAATTGTATGAGATTTCTGTAATTTATCCGCCTCGTCATTGTCACTAAGAGCTTCTTCGGGACAATAAAGTTCCGCACCACTATTCTTCTTATCCTTATCTTTTGGCTTCTCCGCACGAAATTTTGAAACCAATCCCCTGTACTGCAGATACGCTGCACTTTGCTTTTGATGCAGAAACCTTGATTAAAATGATACTTAAAACGCTGTCTAGTGACATGTATTCCTAGATACAATACTTTCATAAAAAAGAATATAACGCGTTAATATGTGTAAAAACAAAAATAATATAAACAAATTTGTCACTGCAATTGAATTTGATTAAAATTGTGATTGATATCTTCTAATCACTGATACATTGGAATCCCGTTAGTATCGCACGATACTCTTCGGAATATTGCCAATCGTTTCAAGTTTAATAAAGAATTCACGATATTTATTGTCAATTTTTAATTAAATATCTTTTTCTATCTAAAAAAAAAATTGTACATTACAAAATATATCAAATATTAGTATAAATTATCAAATATTAATATACTAGTATTATCAGTTAAAAAATTTTGAAAGAAAGAAAAAATCGTACATAGTATCTAGCAATGCATTTTATTACTTCGGGATATTAATGTATCTGTAATAATGTACGTAATATTCTATATTTGTAAATTTATATAAAATTAATATATTAGCATATCAAATGATATGATTGTTATATTATTTACATAAACTTTTGTAAAATTTTTTAAGTGAAGCTACTAACGTTATTTACGCCAATGATGATTATGTATAATTATAGCTTAGATTTATTTTAAATAAAGATATATATATATATATATATATATATATATATATATATATATATATATATATATATATATAATGCAACATTTTAATTGGATTAAAGAAAGTTGGAAGCATTGTTATAAGATAATACATTTAGTATAAATCTACTTCAAAACGTGTGTAATATATATATATATATATATATATATATATATATATATATATATATATATATATATATTTATCTACTTTTTATTATTAATACTGTTTATCTCATTATATTTTTATTATGCAACTGATTATCCACATTATGGTTAGATATATTATGTTTTTGCCAAAGAAATATATTGAAACGAGATAATAAAATAAAACCCGATATATTTGAAAATAAATAAATAAATAAATTAAGTTAAATAAAAAAAAAAAAAAAGCCTACAGAACAGATAAGATATATGCTTACAAATTTGATGTAATATATACAAAAATTCAATAAGAAAACAATATTTTGCCTCAAGTCTTTTTACACAATTATATCTTTTATAACATTTTCTTGTAGTTTTACATATAAATATTTTTTTTATGTGCACATAAACTACTATATGAGCAGAATATACAGTAAATAATTCTATTATAATAAAAATAAACAATTTTTTATACTAAGTTATAGAAAAATATGTCAAATATATAATATATATGTAATATCATTATTGTGATTACAAGAAAGAATATATTCAATGTTAGAATGTATATATTATTAGCAAGTTTATTAAATCTAGAATATGTCATATATGTAGATTGTTTTATGAAAATATGAGAAATATGTATTATATATACACGCGCGCCCGTGTCTGTTATAATAAACAAATTTCCTTGTAATACAATTGATATTTAGGAATGCAAGCACATATATTTGCAATAATTCACATTAAGCAGACAGTTAACAAAGTTGTATATTCAATTTTTCGTGTTACTGATATGTTAAGAAATATATAATAGATATTTGATATTCTATAAAATAAAAAAATGTTCCAGAGAAATATATAAAAATATTAATGTTGTGTATTGCAAATTAGGAATAGGGAATGGAAATATTAAGGACCAGTGAGGACAGTAGTTACCATAATTTAGGATCTTGAGCATTCTTCTCTCGCACTTCTTGTTCAATTTCATCTCCACAGTCAGCCACGATGCGTGCCAGTTGCTCAGCCTCTACTAGACACACTTAGAACCCTTCGTCAGACACTTTGTATAAGAATATCTTAATTCGCGGTTTTTTTTTGTTATTTTATATACATACACATATACATATTTCATATTCATACTGATTCAGATAGAAATAAAAAATATTATTTATATAATTCCATTTAAAATACCATGTCTCATAAACAAATAATCTTCCAACAATCCACAATATTAAAATTGCACAAAAGAGATGAGAAACAAGTTTTTTCTGCTTATAAATAACGTTATTATGCAATAAAAAAAAAAATATATATATATATATATTCCTCAAATGTGATATCTTACCTTGTTCAGGACTTTGTAGATTAGTCGGCGGTCTCACAGGCGGTGGTATTTGAATATTAGGAGGGCCCACAGAGATAGGTACCTGATTAGAAAGAGTATAGCCAGTGGACACAAGACCGCGCGATGGTGCTGTATTCGCAATGACAGTGGGAGGTGGAAC
Source organism: Cataglyphis hispanica (assembly GCF_021464435.1). Taxonomy (NCBI): domain Eukaryota; kingdom Metazoa; phylum Arthropoda; class Insecta; order Hymenoptera; family Formicidae; genus Cataglyphis; species Cataglyphis hispanica. The sequence goes on along the minus strand of NC_065969.1, from coordinate 6,195,106 downwards.
ATTCGGCGGAGGAATATTCAAGTTTGGTGGTGGAATCGAATTAATCGTTGATGGAACAGTATGCACTGGTGGAGGAGCTGACATTATCATGGATGTTATCACATTTGGAGGTGGAACATTGGCCACGCTTGGTACTGTCACCACGATGGTTTGTGAGCCCGTAATAGGTATCATGGTCGGTGGCATTTGCGACATCGGTGGTAAAATATTCGGTGGTGGTATGTTAGGTGGTGGAATATTTGGATGCTGTAAGTTAGTGCTACATGATGGGGGTGGTATGCTGCATTGTTGTGGATTTTGTATAAGGTGTTGTTGTCCATTGGATGACGAAGATAAATTAGACATTGGCATAGATTGAGATAATTGCATGTTTGGTGGTGGAACATTTGTATTAGGCGGAATGGTTTGGATAGGGAGAGCAGGACGTATAATATGTGATGGTGCAATTTGCATTCTAACATTGTTAGAATGATCACTTATATTTGTGTAATTGGTGTTGAAATTCTTTGACACTGGTATCCTCTGCAAATGCGTGGATGGAACGCTTGGTGTCAAATTTCTTATATTCGGAGGCGGAATATTTGTCATTTGCATTTGCACTGGTTGAGACATAAGAGATGGGATGGAAGAAGCATGATTATTACTTTGAATCGGAAATTGATTAAATTGTGCACGTTGTCCATTCTGCGATTGATTATAACTGTGCCGTGTCTCAGGACTAGGCGACGATCTCCGCCTTGTAGGTGATGGGCTCGAAGAAGAACTGTGTTTTCTATCCAAATTTCTTCCCCAACGCGAATCATTTCTTCTACGATCTCTTCTACTGTCCCAATCTCTACTTTTTTCGTCATCCCGTTTTCTTTCTTTGTCTCTTTCTCTACTGTCATAGTTCTTCTCATCTTTTTTTTTATCTTCAGGCTTATCCGGCTGAATTTCTTGCCTGCCAGTTGTTTTATTTGCTATTTTCTTAAATTGATCGAGAAAACTACCATCATTGGCAAATACATTCATAGAAAGGGATGTGATAGACTTTTCATCTTCCTCCCTATAGATACGCAAATAAATGATGAATTTTGCTTTCATATTTCCTAATTAATCAATATAGATATTAAACAAATAAATTATATAATGATAAGCTTCAGCTTTCGGGATTGAATTGATATAATAAAACGATGAGCACGAAGGAGACTTACTTTAGACAATTGCCTTTACTAACTGTTGTGGTCGAAGTTGACGAATTTGACTTTTTCATGCATTCTACGGCTTCTTTTGCTTTCTGTTCTTGCATTTTCGCTTGAATTTCCAATTTCTTTTGTTGGATAATTTGTTCTTGCTTTGACATTTGCGCGAAGCGTTCATTTCGCGAAGTTTTTGATACAAATGGATCGGATCCCTTTACACCACGATACGCCATTTTTGTTGTTCACAGTTTACAGTTGTTCAATGATGCATGTAGTATGTATATATATGATATATGATATATATATATATACATATATATTTTAAAGCGTTATGCAAGCGGCTACGAAATTTTACAAAGTACTTTTAATAAGCAATAATAAAAAAGATGTCTATAAATATTTTACATATACTTTCAATACAACGAATCGAGAAAAAATTTATGCTTAACTCTTTGCATGCAAAAGTTTTATATTTTATCAAATAAAATAATGTCATTGATGTCAGCCATAGCCAATACATGCTTTTATGTAAGAGATGTATGATCCACATGATGCTTGCCAAATAAAACTAGATCGCACTTAATGCAGGATTCATAGATGTTTTGCTTGCGACCTGCCTCGCGCGTGTGCATGATGCGTTATATTTAATATAAATAACAATAATAATATTACTGATAGTATTAAAATTATATTACTGTTCTAGAGTTACTTATGTTATAAATTTGTACATGTGCGCGCGCCGCAGCTCATGAAACGAGGTGAAAATTACAAAAGTGAGCAGATTTACTAGATTTCAACAAATGAAATTGTAGATATTCTAGTGAATTTCCTCACTTTTGTATTTTTCACTTCGTTTCGAAAACCGTAATAGGCCTCCTGCACATAGGACATAGAACGCGACAAAAGGCAATGCAATAGCCAATCAATTTACAACTTGACCATAAGAGCAAAAAAATTAATTGATTATCGCGTCGTCTTTTACCGTGAAAAACCTCGTGAGCCTCCTTCGAGCCTAAACCTATTGCGGAAATCCCGGGTCCCATAATCGTAACGTGAGGATTCGACCAATCGCATTGCTTAATTTGGACGTCCATAACAATGCAACATCCAAATTAAGCAATGCGATTGATCGAATCTTTACGTTATGGTTATGATTACGATTATGGAAATAAGTGTGTGTGATCGGCTTAATGCAAATCACGAATATTAATTTTGTATTTTTATCCTCGAAAATCCTCGAAAATTCGCGTGGAATGTGAAATACTTCATCTCCTCCCGCTCCAGGATTCATCCACCATCATCTCTTTTGCATACTTCGCTCCTCGCGAAATATATTTTCCTGGTAATTGAGAAACGAATTTTTCAGCAAATTTTGAAACATATTAGCGCACTACTTATTATTACTACTTACTACGAACGCTATTAGGCGCCGCGCGATGCGCAACCTTTTTGCAAAATATATTCTCCTGCAAATTCTCAAACGCAAATTTTCAAAGATATTTATTAAAGATGCAAAATTAATATTCATCTGCATTACTAACTGTTAATTGTTCTACTACTAGCACTACACGTATACTTTTTTGCGATCAAATTTCGATATACTTTTGATTTCGATTTCATCGCTCGTTTCGATTTCTAAAAAATATCGATTTTGTGTCAAAACCGCAATTAATGCATATTTCGGCTTTTCTTTACGTTTGTACTTGACAAAAATCTTTAGAGTTATTCTTTATGCAATCACATATATGTTAATAAATACGTAAATGACATTATTGATGGAATAAATTAATAAAAAAATATATCACAATATATATATATATATATATATATATACATATGTCATTGCTTTTCGACATCGGAAAATTATGCAATTTGAGGAAAAATGTTGTTGCAAAAACAAGGTAATCTTTACGCTTCATTTCATCATCATGTATTGCCGTTGCTTTAATTATATTCAATCTATATATTAAAGTCAATTATTATATTTGACAATATAGAAAAGCTATATATATAATTAATAACTTCAAATACTTGGCAATTAAATACACAAAAAGCAGATGTTATATTTTCTTATTAATGTATACAAATATTATAATTAGATATATATTATATATCTTAAAAGCAGATCTATACTGGCTAAAAATAATTAATCGCAAATAAGTATCTTTTTGGATAGTTTATTTATATCATAAATTCGATCGCGTAATAAAACGATGAGATTTTCACAAACACAAAATGCAATGTGTGTACTATCTCGTGATTTAATTTGATTTCGCAAGAAAACTTTATACACAGTTTATTTACGAATATCGTGTTCTACTCGATGATATCTTGCAAATATCGGTAACCAGTAGTAAAACAGGTCATTGGGTTAAATAATAAATTTCATTAACAGTCATTGAAATCAAATATATTTTTTGATATATTTTTAAATATTTGATGTCAATCATCACAGGTCAGAAAGAAAGAAAGAGAACAAGCGAGAGAGTTTATGATAAAAAAAAATTTCTGTATTTTAATACATTTCTCTTTCTCTCTTCTAACATGTATTCTGTTAACTGTTGTTAAGGCCCACAATATATATATATATATATATATATATATATATATATATATATATATATATATATATCAAATTAGAATATAAAAAAACTTCTTTACTAATTAGTTATTTCATTATCTCTGAATATATATTTTATTGAAAAAATTTTATATCAGTACTCATTTTTTATTTGTACACATGTTTAGATTTCATCATCCGCAAAATGTGCCAAACTCGATCCTGCCATCTGTTTGGAATTACAAAAGATCATCGAGACGATCACCGCACCTGGAAAAGGATTATTAGCCTGCGACGAGACACCGGCGAGTCTGGAACAAAGATTCCAAGAGCTCGGTATAGAAAACACCGAAGTTACGAGATGTGCTTATCGAGAGATGCTGTTTTCTGCGGATAAGGTCACTACATACAACGGCGGTCGAAATTTTAAATTGCACGAGAAAAACATTACGCAACAGATTCTAAATATAACTGCAATCTCAATAGTGTACTCAAGAGTATAATGTACAACAATTAAATTAACGCATTTGAAAAATTTATTTTTTGCAAATATTATCTAAATAGAGATAAAAGTAAGATAAATAAAAATAACAATTTCTTTTTTTTCTAAAAGTCAGTATACATGTAAACTTGTTACAAATTAATTAATTTTTATTATTAAAAACTTGTTCATTATTCAGGAATATTTAAACATGCATATTTCTTCATTAATAACTTGAATTATATATGTATTGTAAATATGGAGAATTTTATTAAGCAAATATTATGAATTATTTCTCTCTCAAATCAATATACATTTTTAGTACAGTATAACAATATATATTATATACATATATTATAATAATCTCATATATTTTTTTAGTCTCAACTCTCGCGATATATAAGCGGCGTGATTCTGCATCACGAAACAATCTATCAGAAAACGTCGAAAGATATAGAATTTGTCGAGTTTTTACGTCAAAGGAACATTGTAGCCGGCATCAAGGTCGATCGAGGCCTGGTGCCGCTTCTAGGTACCGAGGACGAGAAAACTACACAAGGTTTGGATGACCTACGGGAAAATTGTATTCGCTACAAAAAAGATGGCTGCCATTTTGCCAAGTGGAGATGCGTCTTTTCAATTTCGGAACGATGTCCTAGTCAATTGGCGATGAACACCAATGCAAACGTTCTTGCGAGGTATTTGGTCATTTCGATATTCGCATATACTTATATATCGCGCACATACTTATATACGCGCACATACTTATATATTTGGCACAACATCGTAAAAATTTATGCGTTTATGTTGCGCAATAAACTTTATAGAGTCTTGTCATAAAAATTATATACGTGCTTTTCATAGTTGACGACACGATAATTGTGTTGTATACTATACCGGTGGATAAAAATTCGAAATTTGATAGAATTATAAAAGCAATAATTTGTATATGGAAATTGCATAAAATATACAATTTGTAAACATTGTCATTGTACAATATAGAGTGTCCGTTATGTATAACATGTAACATATTTTCGTTGATGTATTTTCGTTGAGTAGCTCGTTGCTCTTATCTAGATTTGCCAACATTTGCCAGAGCGCGCGAATGGTTCCCATAGTGGAACCGGAAATATTGAGCAATGGCGAATATGATATAAATCAAGCCCTGCGAGTTCACGAAGAGATGTTGTCCACTTTATTTCATACATTAAACGAACATCATGTATATCTCGAAGGGATGATTTTGAAGCCATCAATGGTGTGGTCGGGAATTCAAAAACCCACAAGATGCACATCGCAGGTGTTATTTAACAAATTTTAATAAGATTAAACATATATATGTATTATATCTTTTTTTTCTAAGAATATATTTTTATTTAATATTTGTCTAAAGAAGTTAAAGTAATATTAAATTGATTAAAATACTTTATCATAAATATAAAATATTTAATAATTTATTAATAATTATTGTTTTTAAAATGTAAAACTTTATAAAATTAAATTTTTATATTCAATAAATCAATACTTTGTAAATTGTTGATGTATTACTTAATTATATTACAAAAAAATTTGCGTTACAGATCGTTGCTGAGTATACATTAAAAGCATTACGAAGAACAGTTCCTGCAGCAATTCCGGCAATTTTTTTTCTGAGCGGTGGTCAAAGTGACGAAGAATCTGTGCTAAATCTTAACGCAATTAACATGCATGATGATAAGAAACCGTGGAGACTCAGTTTCTGTTACGGACGTGCTCTGCAGGTACATTTATCAAAATTCATGTGATTTTAAATAATTAAATTTACTTAATTATAAATTATAATTAAATGTATTTAATTATTTAAAGTTATTAATAGTATTTTTCATAAATTCTTTGGCAATATATTAAAGACTGTAGACGATAAGAAAAATCTATGGAATAAAAAAACGCGAATAATTTAGAAAATCTTACTATAATAAACTTGTGTTAAAGCTTTAAGAACATTAAAATTTAACTTAGGCTTTCTGAAACTTATACTATCTATTTTGTCATAGAATTCAGCAATGAAAATTTGGAAAAACAACCCGGAGAATATAAATCAGGCTCAAACCGTCTTCCTTGCAAGAGCCAAATTATGCTCCGAAGCGTCTTTAGGAGAGTTACAATTTGGGGAGAACGACAGGCTCATTCAAAATATCAATGATATCTTTTGATCGTAAGAACATTATAAAAATCGAGTTAATTAGATACTGGATATATTTATTTTATATTATTAAACACAAAGCACACACTTATAAAATTTTACAGAATCTTATTACAAGTACATTTTTTTATATAAAAAAATGATAAAGGATAAAGCTACTTTCTATATCATATTTTTTGTTGGAATAAATATAATTAACAATAAGTTCCGATATTCACTGCCAGTACTGAAAATCTATATTATATAGTGTATGTGATATAAACTATAGATTTTCTACTGACAGTGGAATCTGAACTGAAAATTTATGCAGCTTATAAATAATGATAAATAATTTTGCACTTTTGAAACGCTAAAACGGCGGTATCTAACGGCGCTAAAACGGTAATATCTACAAAAATATCATTTATCACTCAAAATATATGTAATCAAATGTTCCATGTATAAAAATATTGAATAGTATAAATATATTTATATCTCATTTTCATTCACTATTATCAATATTTGTATCAATATCAACATTTTCATGTATTTGACTGAATGTAAAAAAAATTTCAAGCACATTGAATAAATATGATGTGAAAAAATTACAGAATGATGCAATGAGAATAAAAGTCCGAAGAAATCGTATCACTTAGAGTTCACTGGCACATTATAAGAATGCAAAGCGACAAGAATCTGTCAACCTCATTTTGTCAATGGATATTTATCACTCATGATAGGACACTTTGACGAATATAAAAAGGGAGACATGTTCCGACGATATTAACACACGCATCACACGATACTAATGGATACATCAATCTTTAATAATGTTTGGAAAATGTGCTCGTCAATTTCGGTGAATGTCGAGCAAGGTGCCCTTGAGTGACCTTTAAAGCAGCGGTTCTCAGCGCAAAGCTCTTGTACTTGGACTTGTCTGTCTATGTACTAGTCGATATGTCATCATCGTCAGCGATGCTCCAATGCCCTCTTTCCCAAATGGCTCATTCACGTGGTATACACCAGTAACGTAACAAGCGAGTGCAGCAAAACGATGACATTGAAGAAAATTTGCTCAGACATTGTAAGACAACCTTAATTAATTGAATTTAATTCATACATAATATATATGCATGTGTTTAATCGTGTTATGAGATAATCACAATTTATGATTAGCAAATGTCTTGAAGTAATGTTTAATTAATGGGAATGAAACCAAATATTAATTGTAAGTTATATATCTACCTTTATTTTACGTTCTTCTAATTATATATGTTTCATATATATTTTTGTTTGTATGCATTTCTCAAATTTTTATCATTATTATTGTCCGCTTTACGAATGTGCCCTAGAGAAATTGCACAAGAGATTAAATTATTAATTCTTCTTTTTCGACTCCAGGCTTAAGGTCAGACGAAGGCACTGACCAGCTGATCGCGCGTCCGTTACGTCCCATATGAGTTGAGTACCCGCATAAACGAGAGAGCGAAAGCGCACGCGCGTGACAAAACACATGCAACCAGAAAGACTTTGAAACCGACGACGGCTCGCGTAGTCCCTCTCAGTCGCACTCCAACCATCAGCTGGATTACACGCTGTTGACACACACGCACGATTTTCATATACGAATCAGTCCACATTTCTACAGACAGGTGAGTGTTTGTGTGCTGTCACATGGAAAAATTCCACGTCTTTCTATGGATATCGTTTCGAGAGAAATATCTGATATTTGACGCTCAATTTTATCTATAAACGACCTTCGACCTTGACTGACATTTGATCGTCACCAATGTCGCGTGCGGTTCTCATTCGTTTATTAATTGACGATGTATATCACATTTGCTTCTATATCTCGTCTCGAAATTTTATCGTTAATATATCGCTCTTATCATTCGATCCGACTCCAGAATTTCTATACACGCACGCATTACATTGCACGCATGATCCATCATGTGCGAGAATACAGGAGAATTATTTTTGCAATATGCGAATCTATCGTCAAACGTAGTCGTCAAGTCAAGCTATAAAATCTTATTCATAAATTCAAATATTTAAAAAAAAAACTAGATAATATCTATCGTCGAATATTGATTTGGCATTCGTAAAAAAAATAAATAAGATTTTTTATATAGAGAAACTGATAAGTATAGTAAAAAAAAAACAAGCTTCATATCAAGCAAAACTTTTAAAAACTCACGCCATGTTGTAATTAAAATACATATATATCATGTAGCATGTACATATATATCAATTTAATGCAATAGTAAATTGAACGTAATTTCATTTCATAAAGTCGAAAAATTATTTATTTGTGTTAAAGAGTTTGATTAAGCAAACTACAATTTTGTTACATCATTTATTTGAGCCGTTCGCTCGCATGTAGTTGAGCACGTTCCCCTTCACAGTAACGCACTAATACGAGATTCTGGAAGGGCGCACATCTTCCGTTATACGCAATCGAAAATTAAAAATTTGATAAAAAAACGATAAAAAAGAGACATGGTACAATAAAAAGCGACTTTCATAAAAACTCTTAATAAAATAATTTGTCATCATGTAATTGCAACATATAAAATAGAGGAAAATTATCTATGGACGAACATCAAACATATTATGCAATCCAATATTTATAGATATGTGAACATGTTGGCAATTATTTTGACGAACAACAAAACAGTCACATGCAAGTTGAATTAATAGCATTAATATTAAGGCAAGACAATTGACATGTATATATGTATATGTGCATGCGCGAATATACTTATTGTCAGTTGAAAGCAGACTTGTTGCGTTATATATATATATATATATATATATATATACACGAGTATATATATTTTTTCAGTATATATGTATATTTTTATAAAGACGAATGATCAAAATGATTTTAATCACAATTATTATATATTATTGTACATATCTTTATATCTCATAATTTTTTTAATATTAAGAGAAAACAATATTTATTCGCTTATCAATATATTATTATTAAATTTGATAATTATTCTAAATATATTGAAATTAAAAAATTCTCAACTGAGAAAAAAGGAGAAGATAAAAATGTACTTATTAGAATACTATAAAGATGCTTATGCATTCCTTTATATGGAGTAGTCAAAAATTGATGCATATTTTCTTTACGGTGTAGACTTTCCAATTTTTCAGAAAAGTAGACTGCGTATATGAAAATTGTCGCTACTTCACATCAATAACGTAAACTCCTTCAAGTTTTAGCAGTTTTATTTGACAATGCTCACTTTCACTCTGTACTTTCCTTCGATAGATCTAACATTTGCACACACGCGCGCGCACGCACGCACGCACGCGCGCACACACACACACACGCGCGCGCACACACACACACACACATATATATATATATATATATATGTATATATATATATATATAGGGCAATAATATCATAGAGAAATATTGTCTAAATATATCGCGTCGCTATGCACATTGTTATGTATTTGGCAAGCTACCTTGCCACACTATAATATGCATGTTTTCCCTGATGATGCAATTTATGCCCGAATGTGCGTCGAAAAAGATTCTTTTGCCGTTTTAAAATTTTATTACGATACCAAACTTATAGATAAAAAGCTATCACATCTCTGTTAATTTGCGCAAAAAATTCATTCGTTCCAAAAATAATTTTTCCCATATAATTTAAAATCTTTAGTCAATTGTCAATAATTGCCAATTTTTAAAATTATGTATATCTTCAACCCTAAAGTGATTTTAATAAATAATGTGAGAATGGGTTTTAATGCAAATCTTATCTAGCTAGTCGATTTCTGTTTACGAAGTCAGCATCGCGAATTCTACAAATGCACTGCATTTGCGTACTCCAAATATAGTGAATGCGTGCAGAATTCTAGATTCAAGCTTTCTGATATTGAACCTTTTCTAATCAACTAGGAAATACGGCGCAAGCGTATTTCGCGCAAACCTTAGTCAACCGCAACACATTCTTCCACCAGCCTTGTGTGTGTATATATATATACACACATACTGATCGAATGATAAGAAAATAGGCTCGGTTTACAAATGTAAAAAAAAACTACCAATAAACGGAAGGGCTACTGCCAAAAATTGCTTCCCACACATAGTCTTACAATTGTGACTATCGATAGAAGACGCGGTAAAAAGATGATGCATATATATAATTAATAACAAAATCAAGTATATGATCAGCTATCCTCGATAGTCCGATTCGACGTGCGTATGCCTCATTGTCAGCAAACATCTTTACATCGCATTACGCCACGGAAATGATTTACGCAAGATTATGCAACGCATGCAAGATGAATTTATTTTTTTAGGACATCAATTTATATCAAAATATATATTTTCTATATAAATAATAATTACACATGACATTATATATTATGCCGTGCAAATAATTCATTATTGATTAAAATTTAATTTAAAATCAAAGTTAAACTTGAAAATTTCACGTTATTTTAAATAAATAATTATAAAATATAATTACACACTACAATATATAATATATTGTAATTATTAATATAATATATTTACATGTTACTATGCGTGGAAACCGTTTAGTGTTATGGTTAACTCTGTAGTTATTTTAGACAGGTTATAACTGTCTCGCGCAAGAAAGATAAAAATAGCAATTTTCGTCAAGACTTTTTGCCAGAGACGAGGGTTTAATCGAAGATTTAACTCGTAACTTCGATCACTTTCGTTAATATTTTCAAACTATGGATTATATTATCTTTTTTCAAGTATTTAGTTTTTTCCTAATTGAATCAATTATTGCTCATATAAATAATGCTCAATGCCTTCTGGTATACATACATTTATTTTATCGAGTGATTTTTTTAGTGTTTAAAAAAATATTTGGTTTCATATCTATCGAAAATCGTAGTTCTTTAAACTTGCGATTATTTCTGTTAATAGAAAAAGGAGAATTTAATTTAAATTCTCCTTTCTTAAAACACATGAATTGCATTATATTTGATTTTTATTTAATGTATCGCGTGTAAAAATATAATTAAATGTACAAATGAACAAATTTAAACTTTTGCCATTTTAACTCATATCATTTCATAGCAACCCTTGTCACAATGGCAACCGGATATGAACTCTACATTCCCTTCAGCCTCGTATTTCTCTGTGATCATAAATTTTCATTTTTATATCTTGCATAATTTTTTGTTTTTATATCTAGGATATAATGTTACACTCCAGAAAAAGTTTTTCAAAACAAAACGAAACAATGTTTTTCTCGTGCTACATATATGTATAAATAATATTCCAAGATTAAACAAAACAAAATTGAAATTACTCTAGCATACTGGTAAATGAATTCAGTTTACATGCGTAAAAGAGCATGTAAATAGCATTGTTTATAGTTACTTGTTCTTACTGTTTATTTACAATGATACTCTTTCTCTTCAGGCATTATCAGTCCGCGACCTAAAAATTGAATGATTTTAGTTTAACAATAGTCTCATTTTCTTTTTTCAAAGCTTGACAAAATTAATTTTAAAAAAACTTAAATTTAATTTAAAGAATTGAATTTATACACTAATTTTTTTTTCTCTATTTCTTAAGAAAAAGTTTTGCATTAAACTCTTAAATCTTTTTAAGAAACTGTAATATTGAATTATTTTTCAGTTATTTAATCTCTTATTATCTCTTATTAATCACATTCTCATCGGGGCAAAAATCTCTTTTTAGATTTAACGAAGCAAAGATTGGCTAATTTATAGACGGAACAAATTACCGACACCAATACGGAGAAGTGTGCGCGTTTCGCTTATGAAAAAGATTGGCCGATGCCGATGCATTTCAAGTCATACGGGTGAATTTGGATGAACGCAGAACACAAGGAGAGAGAGAGAGAGAGAGAGAGAGAGAGAGAGCGCGCGCGCGTACCAGAGACGTCTGCGCGTGCTGCATTGCGGCTAGCCGGTCGTCCCTCCACCCTCTTGACAGCACGTCGGTGCAGGATATGCCACCCCTTCTCGCCCTCGCCCTCGCCCTCGCCCTCGTCCTTCTTCGATTCCTCTATCTTGCATGGCTGCGGTACACTGCAGCCAGGTACTCTCGTCCACCACCCCTTTCCTCCTTTCTTATTCGCGTCAGCGAGGTGAGCGGGGGTGCAATGCATTGCGTATCGCTAGGATAAAACGACAGTCGGCAGCGAGTCGCAGCCGTATACGAGACGTGTTCGCGCGAGAAACGCAACGAGATGTAGTTGTACAAAGAAATATCAAGCCGCACGGGGGCTCGTCACCCCGTAGTCGGCGCGTCGTTTCTGTATCCGTCGACGGCGCGTTTAATTTCTCAACACTCTCTCTCTCTCTCTCTCTCTCTCTCTCTCTCTCTCTCTCTCTCTTTCTTTCTCGTCGTGTCGGTGTTTAATTCATCGTTATTAAAAATAAATTGCTCGCTGTTGCATTTGCCGTTCTCGTTTTGTTGCATGCAAAAAAAAATACAAATCTGCCGGAAAACCAGGAAAACGATAAGCAGCGCAAACTTTGACATACGTAATGTGACGATCTTTATGATTACAACATTGTAATAAAGGGCGTAAACCTGCTTATCATCATCATCATTGTCGTTCTTCCGCGTCCGAATACACGTCAAGAAAACGAGATACGTTGAGAAGGTACGGATTCCGATTCACGTTTGGTGAAGCTACGCGCTTTTTTGATTATCCTGTCGAGAGAAATAAAAGAAATATATATATATATATATATATATATATATATATATATATATATATATATAAAATGTTACACAATATATAATATAATCATACAATATAATTCGACATATACGTCGAGATCAAGAGGGGAATTTTCATTCTACGATATAATCTTTCTATTTCATCTGTAATATTAAAAAGTTGTTTCGTCTACGTTTCATTGATCGACCACGGAGCACATTCTCATATTTAATCCGACAAAAGAGCATGCTACGGATCGTCGAGTACGTGAATAATCCTTCGGATTTCTTCTTGAATCGATAGGTTGGCAATTTTAAAGCATCGGCCGTAAATTAATTTTTTTTCTATCTATATAGAAGTAAATTATAGTTATCCATTAATGGTTTAAGTTAACTTTTCAGTTAACTTTTTGTATTTTTGGTCATTTCCATCAGTCATCAACTAATTTGATCTCGATGTCATCAAGATTACTTCTGAGAATAACTTAATCGTTATATCTTGTATGTGATCAGCTAATAGACCTTTATTTTGTGCGTTACAGAAAATGGTCGCAGAAAAATACAGTAAGCTCGAACCCGAGCTGATGGAGCAATTACATACGATCGCCCAACAGATTGTGGCACCCGGCAAGGGTATCCTGGCTGCTGATGAGTCGACCGCGACGATTGGTAAACGTCTTCAGGATATCAACGTTGAGAATACTGAGGAAAACCGCAAGGCTTATAGGCAACTTCTTTTCACTACAACAAAGGTACGTCATCCGATTCATGTTTGGTAAGGAATTTGCATTTTAAAATAAAAATGTCGCTTTGAGTGAGTGCGTGCGCGCGTGCGTGCGTGTGTGTGTGTGTGTGTGTGTGTGTGTGTGTGTGTGTGTGTGTGTGTGTGTGTGAATATTTAATTTTTATATATGTATACAATATAATGTATATGAACTATTAAATTTATCCGAAAAAATTTTTTAAATTTTTGCTTGAGCGAAACATCACGATCGTAATAAATACATTTGGCCTCGCTTCTTCTCAGGATGTCATTGGACAATACATCTCCGGAGTGATCCTCTTCCATGAGACCCTCTATCAAAAGGCCGATGATGGCACGCCGTTCGTCGAGTTATTGAAGCAGCGCAACATTATCCCCGGCATCAAGGTTGATAAAGGTGTCGTTCCGTTATTCGGCACGGATAACGAATGCACAACCCAGGGTCTCGATGATCTCCAGGCGCGTTGCATCCAGTACAAGAAGGACGGCTGCCATTTTGCCAAATGGCGATGCGTGTTGAAGATTACAAAGGATACGCCGAGCAAGCTTGCCATTCTGGAGAATGCCAATGTTCTGGCCCGTTACGCCTCCATTTGTCAAAGCGCTAGGATCGTACCGATCGTGGAGCCTGAGATCCTTCCCGATGGTGACCATGACCTCGCCCGTTGTCAACAAGTCACGGAAGAGGTCCTTGCAGCCGTTTATAAGGTGCAGTTTACCTTTACGTTATTTACAAACGGCTTGCGTCTCTCAGATTCTCATTATTATTTTCTAACATTTATTAAGGGCGTGATTTTAAATTAAAAGACTTTTTATACACATTTGAAATATCTAATAACTTTTCGAAGATAAAACATTGTTTTGGGAATCACTTAAACATGATGAACTTATTGAAAAATCATAATCTTTTAACGTTTTCATAAAAATGACTTAACTCGTTATACATAGTAAGTTTTGATAATATCCATTTCTATTTTTTCAGGCCCTTTCAGATCATCATGTATATCTTGAGGGAACATTGCTCAAACCTAATATGGTAACACCAGGCCAGAGTTGTCCGACGAAGGCGACTCCCCAGCAGATCGCTGCCGCCACGGTGACAGCGTTATTGCGCACTGTGCCACCGGCGGTACCCGGCATCACCTTCCTCAGCGGTGGTCAATCCGAGGAGGAAGCATCGGTCAATCTGGACGCCATCAATAAGTACCCGGCAAAGAAACCCTGGACGTTAACCTTTAGTTATGGACGCGCTCTGCAGGCTTCCGTACTTCGCGCTTGGCAAGGCAAGCCCGATCAGGTTGCCGCCGGCCAGCAGGAATTGCTTAAGAGGGCAAAGGTAAATGGTGTTGAGCACACATGATAAAATGTCAAGAAATTTCTTGTTCATCGAGACGCGTTTTAACACGATAAAGATTCGTTAATTATTATTAAAACTCTCAGCTACTATTATAACTTCTGATCAACATCATTATCATATAAAATTTGATTATGATAAACAAATAATATATACAACACTATAATTGATATTGGAAAACATTAGAAAATTAAAAAACTTATTTTTTTTTCAAGAATGTTAAGATTAATTAATAAATAGAAGCTTCTTATTCTTTTCGATACTTTATTAAATATTTATATGTAATTTATACCTACTAGTAATTAATAGTAATTGAGAGTTAAGACAGTTATAATTAGATTGCATATGTAAATATGAGTTTGCTCCATCTGTTAATTAATCTATTTATATTTTAAATTAACATCTTTTATTTATTTATTCTCTGCATCTATATGTAGCTGACACTAATTGTTTGCCTTTCAATCTCTGACTTATTTTTCAAAATAATTCTGTTTTGACTTACCTTTATATACTTTTGATTTGTATATACTCAATGCAAGCAATTTTCTTTTATTAAAAAAAAAATCTTCTAGTTCTCTACAACGCATTTTTAATCACTTAGTCGTACTTGTGCATGACGCACTGGTTTTGCATTCTATGTAATGTATGCTTGTTATGTAGGCAAACTCTGCAGCTTGCCAAGGTAAATATGTGGCTGGCAGCATTTCTAGCAAAGCTGCTGACACCTCTCTCTACATCAACTCTCATGCCTATTAAAAAAAACTTTTACCTTTTTGCATTTTCTGTTTTTGCGGTAAGTAATAGAATCTCTATAATAGAATCTCAATCCTGAATATTTACTTTTCTTGCAATCTTTATCCTATCCATTTGTTGTAATGAGTAATTTATTTTTAATTATTCCTCTTACGAAAATGTAGTCCATGATATTTCTCCAAATAATGAGATTACGTTGATATTATTTTTTATTGACGCAGCTAACGAAATAATTTATTTGTTTATATATTTGTATATATGTGTGTATGTGTGCATTATTTGTAATGTATGTGTGTGTGCATGTATATTTTTTCTTTTTTCATGAAAAAAGAACGAATGAATTTTATAAATTATTTAAACTTGTTATTAATCCTAATCAATTTTATTTAATTAATATCACACACACACACACACATACACACACACACAAACGCAATTGAATTCTCCAAAGTTATAAAATTCTTCTAAAATATTTGAGAAAAATTAGTATAAACTTGTTTACAACATTTGTTTAAAGTATGTCTCCTTTTATCTTGAAATCTTGAATTTTATTTTGCAAACTTTTTTGAAAAACACATTCAATCAGTATCACAAGTAAAAATATGTTCTCTGTTTTCCAATAGGCTAATAGCGACTCGGCGCTTGGCAAATATGCGGGTGGTGTTACTGGCGCCGCGGGAGATGCAGCACTTTTCGTCGCCAATCATGCGTATTAGATTGATCCATAAAGAAATTCGATGTAAAAAAATATCGTTAGAGAAATGTGGAATTAAACCGTCGTTGGAAGCATTTTGCAGGCTCATCGTCGTCATCGTCCTTCCCGTTGAAATTATGCGAAAGAAGGGGTTTTCCTCGAAGATGAACAAAACGTACACAAAATCGAAAGTTTGCAACAAATGTTTATTTTTTTCTGCTTTTAAATACGGATTTTCTTATGAAAATACTCATACATTCTTAAATCAAGTTTTAAACTAATTTTTTATGTCTACATAAAATCTCTTTATGTGGATTTCTATCGAGTTGTATAATTCGAGTTATTCTAATTTTTAATTGGTTTCAGGACATGTAATTCGTTCAGATCAATATTTTGTAAACAGTCGTCAAATTTTTTGACTGTGTGATCGATTGAGATTTTACCAATGAAATCTATCTTATTGGAACAACCCACTATTCTCAGAAGTTGCATGATTCAAACCAAAAAAAATTATTGTAAAGAAAAAAATTGCTATACATTTCTTTTTAGCATATTATAAAGATTTTTATTTCATATAAAAATAACAGAACATCATATATAGAACATCATATATATTATTTTATATAGATCAATGTGTAAAGCGAGAAAAAAAAGAGGATTTTTTCGATTCGGCATGTTTATCTAATTTAACATTAATTTGGCCTTCATTGGTTAGCCCTCGTTTTAATTGAAATATATTTCTATGGATTTTATTAGAAATGTGCCGTTAGAGTTGGTAAATAATTTGATGGATGATTTCATAATAAATGTATAAACTAAGTTTAGAATTAATTTTTGGCGTAACCATCCAATTTTTTGTCAGTAGTGTCTTATATTCGCTACTAAGTTTCGCCTAACAATCAATTTGACAAGATGATATTTCACTGGTATTAAATAATCGAAGGACGAAGATCGGAATATGTTACACACCAAACGCGAGCAAACTTTGCGACATTCGATATATTACGATACGTACTGTTATTACTATATTCTACAACACTACGACACAAAAGAATGAATATGTATGCGTGTGTGTATACATATGCACACACACACACACATACACACATACATACATATATATATTGTCAATGCATTGTACGGTATTTTACGTGTATAAAATAAAAGGATGCAAAAAAATAGAAATATGCAAAATAAAGGGAATATATTAAATGTTTATATTAGCGACTGTGTCGAATATTACCAAATCATGTTATAAATTGTGTCATCTATACTTATACAATATTATATATTATGTATCTTGCGTAGACACCTAAGTAATCTATTAAGACTTATCTTGGTGTTATATTATTATATCTAAAGATTTTCATTGTAATCTAGGTCACATCAAATACAACTGTGGAGGGCAAAAAAATTGCCTGATTTATTTAATAAGTTTCCCCTGAAATATCTTTAAATGAGACTACTAAAGTTTATAAATATTGGAGAAGGAAAAGTAGAAATGATGATAATATTATTTTTTTAAAAATGAATTCTCATATGTTTCTTTTTTTTTTTTCTTTTGTTATAATAGAATGTGGATAAAATATATATCTTCTTTTATAGAATATAAAAGAGACAAACAATAACTCTACATCTTTCCTTGTAAAGCATTGTGAAGCTATCTTTTTTTTCTCAGCTGACGCGCATACTTTAAAAAATTGTAGACAAATTTGTACGAAAAAAATAGCTGATAATAGAGTGTGCTTAATTTACGGAAATCCATAAAGTAAAATTTAATTGATCAATCAGAACAAATAAGATTTCTTTATTCTTATTAGTCAATTAGAAGCTACTCTAACTTTTAACTCACAGGTAATATTTCTAAACGCATTCTAAGAGGAGAGCAATACAAAATACAATACGATTATCGATTTTGGTTTGAAATTGGCGGCTTCAAGAAAATGTGTCAAACTCGATCAAAAAACGAGTATACACGAGTACAGAAAAAAAATCTAAATATCTAGAAATCTAAATACGCTAACAAACTTTATGCTCGCTATACGCACCAATTGCTCAATGATGAACGAAGAGGCTGAAGTGGTAGAGCATTTTTTTGGAGTGTATCTACTGTATTGCACTAATCCAAAGTATCTTGGTAGAACTTATATAGGTTACACTGTAAATCCAAGGCGCAGAATTAAGCAACATAATGCTGGTAAAAAGCATGGTGGGGCTTGGAAAACTAGCAAGAAAGGTCCATGGTAAGCATAAACTGGATTTTTTCTTATTATACAGCAAAATTTGTACATATCAATTTTGTTAAATTGATGAAATAAATACTTTTCATGCATATAATTCTGAATTCCAATAATTGTTATTTTCAGGAACATGGTCTTGATTGTTCATGGATTCCCTAATAGCACTTCTGCACTTAGAGTAAGTTTTCAGGAATAAAAGATAAGCAAGTTGTGATACATCTTTTAAAATAGATTTATGATTACGTTTAAATATTAAATATATGATATTACATTTTAGTTTGAATGGGCTTGGCAGCATCCACATGAGAGTAGGCGGCTAAAACATATTCCCAAGAAGAGGTCATCGCAAAAGAAGTTTGATTTCTGTTTAACAATTCTGTCTGAAATGTTAAAAGTTGGGCCTTGGTGCCGTTTACCTTTGACATTGCGTTGGTTGGACTATGAATTTTCTAAAGGCTATCACGGATGTATATCTTTACCATTACATATGCCTATATGCTATGGCAAAGTTATCAGTTGTAAAGTTAAACCAAGACAAAGAACAGATAATATTTTATTGCAAGAGTCACTAATATTTTGTTTTCTTTGTGGCTCAAATATAGTAAAGAAAGATTCTGTCGCTTGTATAGAACCGAGTTGCCTTTTGATTGCACACTTAATCTGTTTAGCAAAAGTATTCAGAAAGGATGGAATGATCTTACCGATTGAAGGTATTTGTCCTACGTGCAAAACTAGTGTTCTCTGGGGAGATCTTATAAGAAAGAAGAACGGATGCTATCAAAATCTTGGAGAGATTAAGAGTGACTTTTCTTCTAGTGATAGTGACATTTAGTAGTATATTATGATACAGGTAGGATATTACATAATTATTTGTATACAAATACAGATTTTTATCTCATTTTTATTTATTATAACAAACTAATACCTCATAAGTGGCAATCTTCTATTATCTTGTTAACACATTATGTCATTGAAGAATTATAAGAGAGAGATTGTAAAAATTATATATATTATATAATATATAAATATTTTTTTTATATATGATATTATACATGTGTGTCCAACATATATTACAGTAGTTGTAATTTAACCATTTAAAATCTTAGATTCATATATGTACACATACATTATATATATATATATATATATATATATATATATATATATATATATATAGACACACACACACACACACACATCATAAATATATTATAAATTATACAATATTTTAAATATATATATATTTATTTATTTATTTCTCTTTTTTCCGCGCATCTATTTTTATAAAATTTTATCAAATATACACACAATTATTATCAGATATATGTTATATGGTCATGACATGAATACATTAAATTATATTGACCTTAATTTGGACGATGTGTGATACATGAAATGTTAACTGTTACACAGGTGCATTAGTGATTTCTATTTGGTGGACATTATTGTGTAATTAGCACACGCCAAACCGTTAGTAGAACTCGTACGTGATCAAGCAATACATTCACATAGAAATAGTATTCATAAATTATATGCAAAGAGAACAAACGTG
Source organism: Cataglyphis hispanica (assembly GCF_021464435.1). Classification (NCBI taxonomy): domain Eukaryota; kingdom Metazoa; phylum Arthropoda; class Insecta; order Hymenoptera; family Formicidae; genus Cataglyphis; species Cataglyphis hispanica. Next base: position 6,174,661 of record NC_065969.1, on the reverse strand, counting down.
TCAAAAATTACATTTTCCTTCTTTTTCGGTCACAGACGGTTCGTATATTGATTTTCTCACACATTTAACCATAAGTAATATAATGTATTAAAAGTTAAATATTATCATACAGATAAATATAAGTATAAGCATAATTTTTAAATAAAACTAAAAATACGGCGATGTAATAAGAATTTTATTGCTATTTACTTTATCGATAAAATAATACGACTAATCGACGACTTTTCCTTTGATTGTAAAGAATGCAATTTGATGCCGCAAAGTGATGCTTTGTCTTTTCTCTAAAAGTTTATATATATATATATATATATATATATATATATATATATATATATATCCCGAGAAAAAGATTTATATATAATCGTATATAATTCTATATGATTGTATATTTATATATGATTGTTATATATGGACTTTCTCTTCTCCGACATGCAATATGAAATTAAAAATATTATTATTTAAAGATAAAATAAATAAATAAATTTTTTTTTTTTAATTTTGTTAATAATAATAAACGCCGCGTTTTCCATTTCACGTACACTTACTGAAATAAAAAATATTTTTTATAAATGCAAACTTTTTCGTAGTAAATTTTTTGTGTAAATTTTATTTTATATTACACACATATGTTTATTAATTATATTATTTTGAAAGTAGTTCACACTTCTACATTCCATAATCCATTTCAATAAGGTGCGAAATAAACTAATAAAAATGCCTTATCAAGATAATTGAAACTAGTTTTTACAACATTTTCAAAAGATGAACATCAAGTTTATTTTTATATAGATTTTTATCACGATTAGCAGATGTTAATTTTACTGGATCAAAATCAACTAAATTGATAGGTACGATACGGGATAAAACGGAAAGCGGAAATTGTGATTTGTGCTATCCATATCTTCACCTGCACCAACCGATGCGATCCATTAACTTTACCGAAATTACGGATAACGGTACGGAAGACTTAAAAAGCCTCTCGCGCGCGAGATCGACGGACTCACGGCTCTGAATCATAATCCAGTTATTGCGCCACACGAGTAACTATTTATATTTTATGAATTTTCCGATATTTGACTTTAGTGTAGTAAATAATGTGAAATATGAAAAAAAAAGACAAAGAAAACCTTTTTAATTTTTTTGTCACAAGATTGATAAATGATATTTTCTCGCAGTCCATGCTTCTTCATTTACAAAGTTTGTTGAGCATTACATAAATTTGTATCATTTTCTGAAATTCTTATTTGTATCTAGAATTTATTGATTATTTAGAACACATTATAAAACTTGCCGATGGCAGGAAAATAATCAGAAAATATAGAATTCTTTTCAGAAGAATGTACATAATATACTTACATATTTTCTCTATCAATTTTCATGTATCTGCTTATTTATTTCGTTCTGCTTGACTCATCGTCAGTCAATCTTCCCAAGACGCAAAGCTAGCAAAGAAATTATTACTCATTGTTCGAAGCGATCTATTTTGGCGAGATAATGATTTGAAAGGTCGCCTTTGTTATATATGGACAAATTTTTCAAAACGCATCGTCCCTATTAACGTTGTCAAAGACGCACGCGCGTGTGATTAAACTAGAAGATATCTACTCTAAAAGAAATCAGGTACGAAACCGACATCATCGCCATAATCATTATAATCATTGTAGTCATCGGCTCCTGGTGGTACGAAAATTCCGCCGAGTACACCCGAGAGATTTTCACCCAATCCCATCGCCGAAGCTACTCCGAAGACCAATCTCATCACCAGCAATCGCATAAAGTTCACCACGTTGGTCTCTTTGCTCTGTAACGACAGTTGCGTCGTCTTTTTCGATCTACTCTCTGCATATCGAATCTGCGAATTATGAGACAATTTTCGGAATAAGATAAGTTGAATTTTTCCTGATAATTAACCAGTTAATCGAAAGAAAATTTACTCGTATAGAAAAGTTTATCTATAAATATTCTACAAAAATAATGATAAAATGGGATTTTTAAAATACTTGATAAATTTCAGGCTGTGACATGATTGACACGACAAAATGATTCCAAGGCGGTTCGAATCTTAAAAAGAGAACGAACAAGATTTGAAGGAAATTCGTACTCACGCTCGTGCAGATGAGTAGAACTCCTAGCAAAACTATCCGGGCTCTCATGTTGCGCATCCTAGTGCGCGCGACAATCACTTTGGTGACGACGGAAATTGGCTGTTCTCGTGTGATAATTCGACAGCGATCGGCGTTCACCCTGATATAAAAGACGTCGACGCGGTATTTGCATACGAGACATCCGGGACGCAACGAACGATCTATCGCGCTACGTTCGCCGAGTATAACTGAAAATCGAGCGAACGGCCAGTCTTTGGATCTCCGCGAGAGTCGGTCTTTTTTTGAGTCCATCACAACGCGCGCAGTGTCTTGCAGAGAAGAGAGGAGGCAATAGTCGAAACACTATGACAACCCGCCTCCCCTCGACTAGTCGGGCGAAATCGACATCGACACATCATTGATACACGAGCGCAGATCGCGGGACATCCAAGTTATTCTACGATAACGGTACTTGACGAAAAAAAGGCATCCAGGCCAATCTTAACTTCGTGTCGTCGCTCGTCGCTCGTCATCGCTCGTCGCGCGCCATAAGGTTGATGCCAGTCATTCGCGCGACATTCGGCCTGCGCGTTTTATCGCTACGTCACGAGTTTTCCACACGCAACACTTCAACGAATATTATTCGCTATGATTGTTTGACGAAATCTAAAGAAATTTGTTATATAGCGAGATCTCTGAAAAAATATTACAATTATTTAATGAAAACTTTATTACTATCGCATAATGAAATCCAAGTGGAATAAAAACAAAGAAATACCGAAAAATGTCTAAATTTGTGATTCGCAATCAGTTTCGCAATGTCGTCTTAGAGTCTTAGAGCAATATTCTTTTATATTACAGCTTATAATTATATGCATACATCTTTTTCTTTTTTTATTGTTACTTAGTAAAATGTCATAACATATAACGAGATTTCAGAAATTATTTAATAAAATTTTATTTAGCGATGTTAATTATTTACGATGATTTTAGAAAAGTAGAAATCCAATTTTTCTACTTAAATATCATTTAAATGTTTATATTTATTGGGGAGAGGAGAAGATATTTTAAATTTATGAAATCTATTAAATTATAACTCATTAAACAAAAATTTTAATGAAGATCATTAAATCAATCATGAAATAAAGTAAAAATTTGCATTTGCAATGATATTTGCACGATACTCTGAATGGGGATGTATCATCATTCGTACTTTTTCACTATTCTCGAATGATCTTTATTCCGATTATTACCACAACCCTGTGCTATTGGCCTGCTTACTGTTACGCGGGAAAATGATGCACGGTAAATCCTGAGGAGGTGCATGTTGCTAGAAAACGCACAAGAAATTAGCCTAAATCGTAAGAGCCAATGAAATCCGGCACGGATCGTTAGCTGGCGCATCATCAATTCGTGCCGTGCTGTATATTACGCGATGTGTTACAAAATTTTTTTTGCTTACTATAATAACGCTAGCCACTATTCTCTAGCGGCGTACATACAGATTCAGAAAACCATTTATAATCCAAATTGCTTTGGGAATAAATCAGTTTAGCTGTATTCTAATAATCTATTTGTGTAACACAAATTTACATTTTAGTTCTTTATCTTTTTTTATATCTACGAGTAGTATTGTAAATATTAATTGTGTGTGTGTGTGTGTGTGTGTAGTTTATATCACAATCTCATACAAGTAATTGAATTATAGTTTGGAAAAAAATATAATTTTATCTGGTTATTAAATTTATACGTGTATACAAAGGGATACACTAAAACTGTAGTTTTCCGCATATTTTTAAGAATGATAAAAAGAAATTCTACATATAATGATTCTTTTATCGTGGCTTATTTTTAATCGATATGGCAATACTATATTTAACAATCTTGTTGCAGCGACGAAAGCAAAAAATAATGGCTGAGCGTTTACGCGTTCATCATCAACAATCGGATGGAAATGAAAAGTCTTCCGTGAATGGCAGAGTATCCGAGAATGTCGATATATCAGTTATGACGTTCGATCAAATTGATGAATAACAACAACATTGATGACGCGAGAAGAGAGAGAAAGAGAGAGAATTTCCTTCAGATTCGGTCGTCAATCCATCTCATCGATGAACCACCAATGAAAGACAGGATGCGACCGGGACCGGACGTAACAAGTCCGGCATACGCAAACAGTTCCAGAAACGAAGGAAACACCTTTATCGTCATCGTATGCTATGTTGATGATTTATACACACACACACACAAATATAACACAATCACAAGATAACGCCGCTAAATATATGGCGTGTATTTTTTAAGTCAATTGTTAAAATAGTTGTAATTGATATTCATTGTAAAAAACATTTATGAAGCATCGTTTGTTCGCGCCTGTTGCATTTACGAGAATTTTACGATTCTATAATTGTGATCATGTGTGATCATGTGTTTGTGACGTACGTCATCATTCATTTTAAAATATACATAATTGAACGATATTTATTACGTTTATATAGAAAACATATCGTCATCGTATTAAAATTTATCAAAATTAATCTCATAAAATATATGTGAAATATATCGTTGGAGGCAATCGCATTGGGATAACGGAGAAAACTTGATAGTAAGACACATAAATTATAGTGTAACAAAATGTATAGAAATAAATTTTACAAAGCAATAAAAGACAATATCGATCAGAGGCGTCTTTTTGTCAGAAGCATATGTATATATAAGTGACGTTAAATGTGTTTGCAAAGTTTGCGGACGTAGCTGGGACATTATCTGACTCGCATCGCGACAGTTCAGAACATATAGGTGTAATCATCATGAATACACGGTATATCATATAAAATTACATTCTCTACACACTTTCCATAGAAATAACTATCATTTAGGAAAGTGGCACGTGCACTGAGATTCATTTTATTGTGCGTACGCGCGCACAAGCGCTCGAGCGCTATGGCTATTTTTATGTCGGATCTTCAATTTCAATCGCGCTTTGAGATTCACATCGTGATTATTCGCAATAATCACGCAAACATGTCTTTAAATCCAATATCTGCCACCTGGCTCGACTCGAAAATTGAGAAATCCGAGAGTATTCCGTTATCATCGTCCGCATCAGCTGCAACTAATCACGAAGACGATTAAAGAAACAATCTGTCGATAGTTACATCAGGCGCAAAATATTAATAAATTTTATATTGATAGAGAAGATCGTTTTCTTTTCTCGCATATATGTATTCCGCATGCCGATATACGAGTCGTTAGATATCGGAACAATAGGCTGTACACTTCATCGTCCTTCTCCGTTTTCATTCGCTGTGTTTCCTCTTTCGCGTCTCGCGTTCTGGTCGATCCTCTCTCTGTTAGTACATGCTTTACCTTCGTGTATGACACTTTGTTCGAATCTCGTGACATATTCCGCTCATTGTCAGTGCTATCCATTTTTTGTAAACAAATGAGTTTTTAAACTATTTTCACATTTTCGAGAGTTAAATATAAATTATTTATTAAACAACAGAATTTTTTTTTAATAGTTTAATTTCCTATGTATCGCAAATGAATCAAATACTCGACATAAATAAAAGGAATGTTTGATCACTTTTTCCTGTTAAAATTGTTTATCCCGATCTCGAATGAAGAAATGAACAAATGTGATACATTGGATCGCGTGATCTTCAAACTGCACTACGTGTATGCGTTGCGCCTTTGCTGAACATAATTGTCAAATTTTCAAGGGTTGATGTAGAGAGCTTGTTATTCACATAATGAATGCCGAGGAAGTTAAAGTGGGCTGCTTTCAAATGATGCTGGTATTATTGCTCGGAATAAACTATGTCATCGTCGCTATGAGTCATGCATTACTAATTTTCCATAATTATACACCAAAATTTTATTGTCAGGTAAGATAAAATAGAGTGTACGAAAAGAATTCGAAATTACTTGAGATATTATGTCTTATTTTATATAAAAATATAAAAATAGGGAGATATATTATACATATATTTGTTAATACAATGATTCAAAAGATATATATGAATCAAATCTATCGATGGAACACCAAAGTAAATTTAAATCAGTGACACATTAATTGTTAATCAGTGATACATTAATAAATATATATATATATATATATATATATATATATATATAAATACAATACATATACAATACATAAAAATATAAACAAGATTACATAAAAGTAAATTATATTTGACGAAAATTTAAAAATTTTAAATTTATTGCATTCCTCATTATTTTATATATATTTTTTCTTCACTCCCTAAATATTTATAAATTATACAAAAAGGTTACATAAAAGAAAAAAAATTCTCGCTTCGCGATTATTTTATCTTAACGCAATAATTAATTTTATATATTCTAGGCGAAAGACTCACCGTATGAGACCTATGGCTGCCAAGAGACTGCGAATTTGTCGATTGTTGCCAATCTAACTTCCGTGTTGCCAAAAGTGCCAGTCCTTGCGACTTGTTCCGGCGAATATCGTTTCGTGACGGAGTTTGCAGAGAACAGCGTTGTCACCGAATGGAGCTTAATATGCGAAAGACGGTATCTATCTTTCCTCGGTCCGACTGTTTATTATATCGGAGTTCTTTTGGGTGCGTGGATTACCGGATTTTTGGCCGATTGTATCGGGAGACTTCCGGTCCAAGCGATATGTCTTTACGCGCAAGGAACGATGGCGGTAGCACTCTACATGGTACAGGTGAAAAATTTTGCAGATGATAAATTAAGAGATTTTAAAATCACGAAAGAATTCATTTGAAAATCGAGAAAATTAAACACATTATTTTTATCGAATTCTAATAAAATGGAATAAATTATATAAATTTACTTTACACTCAATTCTTCAATTGTAAAACAAAATTACAATTTTGATAATTGTTCTTATATATATATATATATATATATATATATATATATATATATATATATATATATAAATTCTTTCCATTCATAAATAATCTCGCCATTATCAATGTCCGAGAAGATAGAAAAAGAGCAATATTGGTAGCTCGAAATAACACATTTACGAGTAATGAAATTAGGATTTGCAAATGTTTAAAAAAAAAGGATAAAAAATTTTCGTCTTCAGAGTTATCCTGCGTTTCTGGCGCTGCGTGGTCTTCAAGGGGTATTCGTTCAAGGCTTGCAGAATTCCACATATATTCTCTCTTTGGAGCTGTTCCCAGCGCGATTTCGCACTTTCGTCGCATTGATTATGCAGATCTCCTGGTCGATCGGTCTCGTATTGCTCGCGATACTCAGCTACATGATTCCCGATTGGCGAATTTTACAGTTGGCTGTTTCCGTGCCTACTGCGATCACTGTGTTGTATATTTGGTAAAGGAAAAAAAAACATCTAGCCGATACAAAAACTCCAAAAAAAGTTTACAAGATAAAAAAACATTTAAAAAATTTAAGATTTGAAATGTGTTTATGCGTGTCTTGAAAAAGTTAAGTGATACGTTAAACAATATAAAACAAATCTCGATATAATTTACAGGATTATACCAGAATCGCCGAGATGGTTACTAGCTAAAGGAAAATTGACAGAGGCCGATATAGCTTTTGAAAGAATCGTAAAGTATAACAGTTGCTGTATCAGATCGCGACCGGAGAATATCCTTTTGCAAGAAGCATGCGTGAAAGGTAACGCTACACCGATAAAACCAGAAAGGAAGTCGCGCGTCACTAGCGTTGAACTAAAGAAAGCGAAGGCGGATGAAAATCAACAGGAAGAAGTTACGAGTTTGTTGAACCACTCAGAGTCAACTGAACGAAAAGTTATAGGTGCATTTATAATGAATATACTTTTTAACGCACATAGTTTTATTGCAAAAATCAATAATGCTTTTTAATCGATAATTTAAAGAGATATTATATCTTTTAATCAAATAATAAATTTATTGCAGAAAAAACTTCAGAAGTAAATTCGGTGAATATGGAAAACAGTTTTTTTACTTTGGATTTACACCGAGAAACGCCAAGTTCCGTGAAAAATTTCGATGAGAAAAATCTGCCTTCTAGTTCGATTTGCGATCAAAACTCGAGAACAATTTCACATTTAAATGATCAGAGGAAGATTTCCCTGAAAGATACGGAGATAGTATTGCATAAAATAAAGAAAGAAAACACGAACAAAAATGAACAGAAGACAGAAAATAAACAAAAGAAGCAGACGAATAAAATGAGCTCAATATTCAAGAACATGTCGGAATCATTGACGTTAAGAAAACACAGTGTTATAATGATTTGTCAATGGTGAAATTTTTTTCTTAATCCCGGTCTTCCATTTTTTAAATTATTTATTAATATATATATGTATGTGTGTGTGTGTGGGTGTATATATATATATATATATATATATATATCACTCTCTTGAGTCACACGCACACGAGTGCAAAATAAAAATGAGTGAATAAAATTATTTGGATCTGAATTTTTCTAATGGATTTTGAACATTTTCAAAATATAAAATATTTTTACTTTTTTAATATTTAACTTTCAATTTTTTATTTAAATAAAAATACTGTAAATTTAGTAAGATTAAATATCTAGTAAAATCATATCTAGAAATATAAATATCTCATATTTCTTCATCCATCATAGCTCTTTAAAATATGTCTTTTGTTATCTATCCAGCTAGGATATTTGTGCTACAGTCAAAGAAATATAAAAGAAATGAGTAGTAAAGAAATTTGATAAATAATAATTTTTTATTTAAGGTGGACATCTGCGATGGCATGCGGCATATTTGATGATTTAATACCAAATTTTTCGATTAATAGACATATAACGTTTGCTGTGGGAGGAGCTCTCGAGATAGCAACGTACACATTTGTATACTTTGTAGTATCTAAACATGGTAGACGGCTGTCAATGTGCATATACCAATCCTTCAATGGTGCTATTTGTATTATAATTGCAATCTTTCTCATTTTAAAAACTACTACTACACCGTGGATCGGTATGTAAAACAGAAAGAAGATAGTTTTTCGTCTAAATAAATTAAATTTAGATTATTTTCTTATTTTCTCTGTAGTTGATGGTTGAGATATTATACATACATTATATTTTACAACATATCTTTATGTGTACATTCATACATTCATATGTAAAAGTTTAGCGCTAAGTTTCTCTGTACAGAGTATGAGATAGAAAGAGAGAGAGAGAGAGAAATGGTTATTTAAATACATATAATACCTTTATTTCAGATCTTGCGAAAACGATAATGTTGCTGTTTGGCAAAGTGACTGTTGCGAGTACTATATCCATTGGCTACTTGTATACCATTGAAATATTCCCAACAATAATACGAGGTAGTTGCTTAGGTTTATGCGTGGTATTCGCAAAACTCGGCAGCCTAAGCATGCCATATTCGCTGCTGTCGGTATAGTATCAAGTTCCTCATTTATTTCTATTTATTTCAAAATTACAACGTGTACCTTCTGATTGGTACTACTTTTTATAAATTAAAAACTGTTAATCGTGAAATTAACTAATCAATATACAAGTATTAGAGAAATACGAATGATCTGTTTATCAGGAACAACATATACCACTTCCAGTACCGTTATTAACTGTTGGCATATTGTGTCTCATCGGCGGACTTTTGGTTCTAATTTTACCGGAGACTCTCGGTACAATTTTACCAGACCGAATAGCGAGTGTGGAGGATATAATCGATGACAGCAGTTGCAAGAGAGATAGCATTAATATAGAAAATGATATAGAAAACAATATGACAGATAGACAAATTCTAAGGGAGAAACTCTTTTCAGAAGACTGGGTGGATGCTGGCAATGGAATTCTGGTGAATTTTACGGAAAATAAAAACATCGAATAATCTAGACAGTAATTTTATGTAAAAAGTATGTTCATTTTTATTAAATAAATATCACGCGCATATTATCTTTCTCCCTCTGTTTTTCTATATAAAAATATTATAAAAAACTGCAAAAATTCAATAATTTCATTACATTTATACCAATAGGTATTTATTTTAATTTCAAGCATAAAAAATAGCAAACATCTATAAAGAAGAGATTCAGGATAATGCAGTAGAGGCAAGATTCGTGTAGTCGTTTTAGAATAATGTGATAAATAATATAGATAATTTTTAATGTACATGAAACAGAATTTAAAAATAGTTTATACAAATATAACGATCGTTAATGAATGATTGCATTTTACTGTATCTAAGTGTGTGTGTGTGTGTGTGTGTGTGTGTGTGTGTGTGTGTGTGTGTATACACATACATTATAATGTTATAAAAAAACTGAACATTAGAAGGAAAGAAGTTTTTCAATATAAATATCTTTTACAAATATTTTTAATATTATTTAACAAATAATATATATACATTTTTCTATAATATATATATTATAGAAAAAGATATTATTTTATTAGTTTACAAAACTGAGAGAATTCTTACCGAATAAATTATCATGAATGAAACAATATATCATTTCTTTATCATTCCTTATACAAAAATATCATATTGAAAAAATCATGTGAAATGTAAAAATCTATGTTCAGTTTTCTAAATGTATGGAATAAAAATTAAAATTTTAGGGAACTTTAGGTTGTGCGATACCGTTATTTTGAGGATTGATATGTTGCGTTTGCTCAGCAGCCGTTTGCAAAAGTCTCGTTCGACGTCGCGTGTAATGCTGCCACAACAAAATCTGTTGATCGTCAATAAATTTTGTGCACTGAGAATTCACAACTTCCCGTCTAAAGTGCTCATATTGCAATAAATCCAGAAAATACAAGCACATTGGATATTTCAAGTATTTTGCGTACTCTGGCTCTTTCCAATACAATAGGTACTTGAGATAATTGATAAACGTCGAGTCTTTAAAGTAGCCACGTTGTGCTAAAACTACAAATTTTATATATTTATTATAGATAAAAATTTTTTTTAACAGTGAAAAATACAATGACCATTCATGCTTACAATTCAGATAATTTGGATTAGCAAGACATTGTACAAACTCTAATTCAATCTGAAACCGTAATCGTTGTTGATCATCCGTCTCCGGGGCTCCTGAAATAAAACTTTAATTTCGAGTTTCATCTTTATTATGATAAAATCAATCACAAAAACTTATTAATTGATTCTGCAGCAAAATGCAATTTGCAATTAGATGGAAAAATTGGCTATTATATTGTTTAACATATAAATGAGCTATATATATATGGCTAGAGCATTTGATACGTCAAACAATTTTTTTCAAATTTCTTTTAATCACAACGTATTAAAAGCATTGTATGACCGCAATTTGAAAAAATTCGATTAAAATAAGTTATCTTAAGGATTAGAGATAGGAGTAACAAACACTACACACGACTACAAACAATCATCCCACCGTTCATCCCAATGAAAGAAGGTTTTCTGCCTTTCATGAGCCCCGGCGGATCATCCAATCGATTCATAGTACATCAACTTATTAATTGTGTATTAAATATCGTATATGTGTATCTCGACAGCAAAATGTATATACGAGGACTAACGAAACACACAATTCTGAATTCCGACTTCCGACGTTCCGACGAGACATAAACTTTGGTTATAAGCTTATAAGATTCAGCTTATGAGACAATTCCTCACTTATCTCCCGTCCTTCGCAATTTTCTGGATTCTTTTTTCGTCCTCTTCTGGGACAAAATGACGTTTAATTGACGAATTAGAACAGAAGATTTCCTTATCCTGATTGATTAATTTAAAACTATTTTATCTCACGAGTAAGATTTCCGAACGTATTCCATAATGCAATACATATAAAGAATTAATGTGTGCGCAGTCGCTATTAAAAAGAGATGCTAAATATTGAAAAGAGAGATGGACTGTTATTGGCTCTCGCGGTCTTTCGTAATGCATCATGAGTTTCTGGATCACATACACTATACACAGTTTCAATATATGACTAAGGGTCAATTTCACCAGCTTTGGTTAAATTAACCGATGGTTAAAATCAGCAGGGTGGCAACAGAAAATAGAGGTAAATCAAACATTCTTATCATTTCAGTTGCCACCCTGCTGATTTTAACCGTCGGTTAACTTAATCGAAGATGGTGAAATTGGCCCTGAACCTTCCTTTACATAACCTTAAGATCGTATTACACTGCAGGTTGCCAGCTCGGTTGTGGTTGGGACTACGGTTGGTGATTGCGGATTGACCAATCAGAGCAAAGCAACTTGCCGGTTTGAATGGTTAATCAATAACTATCAACTGTAATCCCAATCGAACCTACAACCCGTAATGTAATACGGCCTTTAGTACCAAGCATCGAGCGCAGCGCCAAACTTGGCCAACTAAGAAACTAATTTGAGCGCAATTTTTTCGCACATCATTCAATATTTGCATGTATATTGTAATTCTCATAGCATAGTATATCTATATTTCATCCAGCAAGAGATCGGATGAAATTAATGAAATTAAATCAATTTAATAGTAACAATTTAATGAGACGCGAATAAATTTATTAGATAAAATGTTTTGAATAATATTTATATATATAAGAGATACACACACACACACACACACACAATATGTATGCAATTTTTTATATGATAAAATATGTGTATATATATATATATATATATATATATATATATATATATATATATATGTATATGTATACATATAAGTGCGAAAGGTACACGTTAATGAATTTGCCGATAATGTTTATCAACAATCAACTTAATAATTACATCCCTTAATTATATCCACTTATAAAACAATAAATATCTGCTTTCATTTTTTTATATCACATTTATTTATACAATCATTTAATCATTAATTACTATTTAAATTGTTTGTAATTTAACGTGGAAAACAATGTACATTTGTCTTATTTTTATTGATAATGATTTCTCTCTCGACAATCTCTCTTCTCTAGCGACAATAATAATAACTATTCCCGCCAGGTTACTGCAATGAGATTATATCTTATGATGATTTCTGGCGATTTATATTTTTTATAAATTCTATTGAGCTGTTAGTGAGTATATAAATACTCACTATCTGTTTTATAAGACCCGATAATAAATAATATGATGACGCAGATAAAATAACAAAGTTGGATAAATATAAAGGAAAGGCACGTCTGTTTTTTTCTTAGACTTAGAAAGATCGCATATCAGCCAATAATTTTCTCGTCGAGAATTTAATTCATGACAGTTATGCTGAGTAAGACAATTGCTTCCATTATTATCTCGTTGCCTTAAAATGTAAGACTTTGAATAGTTGCCTATAGTGATATTTTAGAGAGTCGACGAAGAGCAACACACAACAGAATTCGCGCATAATCTTTGAGCAAATAAGTTTAATAAATAACATTGTTTTCTATTTTATATATATATATATATATATATATATATATATATATATATATAAATGTTATTTAAAGCCCTTTTATTTAATAAATTTATTCGCGTCTTACACTATTAAATTAATTTAATTTCATTATTTTCATTAAATTTATCAAAAATCATGTTTAGTTAAAAAAGACATTTCAGATAATTGAAATAATCATCATTTTTAAGAAATGTTAAATATTTTTTTTGTACAATTAGTAGAATATTGAAGAAAACGACCATGTCCTTGAAGAGAATTTCCTACGAGGAGGAGAAGAAGAAAAATCCTGAGTTGAAGGATTCCGATATACAAATTTTGAAAGATTGGTGCGCAAAACAACCGCATCTTCCGAAAATCTTAGACAGTGAATACGTGTTATTCCTGCATAGCAATTATTATCGTATCGAAGCTGCTAAGAACACTATCGAAGCATATTATACATCCAGGACTCATCTTGTAGAATTTTTCTCCGATAGAGATCCACTTGGAACGAAACAGTTGAGAGAAGCGTTTAGAGTTACGTAAGTATTTAAATATCTGTTGAAATATATTAAAAGTTTCTTTTTTTATTTTGTGTGTGTGTGTGTGTGTGTGTGTGTGTGTGTGTGTGTATGCAAGTGAATGTATTCAAATAATGTCAAGCGTCAGCCGCATTTAGCAATGCGAATATTTCGTTTTACACAAATACTCATAATTGATCGCAAATATGTCGTAAAAAATTTCGTTTGTCTAAATAAGAGAGAAATCTGCGCTATAATATTTGCAGAATAAAATATGTTGCATAACAAATGTTTGTGTGTCACTATATACTACAACTTTTATCAAAATTGTCATTCATATTAAGAAACATAAATTTGATCAAAACATCGTCATTTATACCTTTTTAAGTGATTTCGACATTATATTGTAGGTGAAAGTTATTTACATTATCTAAATTTACATCCCCTTTACATATACATATAATTCAATTAATTCACACATACATGCACAACAATTATGTTATTAAAATAATCAAATTTATTCAAAAAGAGCACAGATCACATTGTCAATGCCAACGAAGGAAGGATACAAACTTGTCTATACAAGATTGATAGATTATGAACCGTCGCATTTTGTTTACAACGATGCTATAAAGTACTTTAATATGATAATGGACATGTGGCTGTATACTGAAGGAACCGCTAAGGGCCATATAATTATCGTGGACATGGAAGGTGTTACCTTTGCTCACGCTGGCCGTCTCAGCCCCATAGGGATTAAAAAATATCTTTATTATCTACAAGAAGCTACACCAATCAGACTCATGGGTCTGCATTTTGTCAATACCAACGCGGTTATGGATATCATTTTGGCAATGATGAAGCCATTCATAAAGAAGGAATTGATGAATGTGGTGAGAAAAATTAAGATATTTTTATTGAATAATGTGTATATGTGTGTGAGAGAGGTGGCGTGCATGCAAGCGTCAGTGTGTCTAATAATTACAAATATTTTTAGTTGCATATTCATCCAACAAAGGATACGCTCGCAAAGTTTATACCATTGGAAGCGTTCCCATGTGACATAAGTTTAGGTGGAAAAGCTAAGCCGCTGAAAGAACAGCACGAGGAACAATTGAAAAAATTGGAGGATCATCGGGAATGGTTTCTGAAAGATGAAGCTACAGGTCGGGTGAACGAAGCTTTGAGAGTCGGTGAAAGCAAGACGATGGATTTGTTCGGTGTCGAAGGAAGTTTCAAAAAACTCGATATAGATTAACTTCATTCTCAATTTCTTTACATTGAGAACGCTGTCAATAATCAAATATTATTGAAAATATTACTTAAACTTCTCTGTTTTTTCACAATTATTCGTTTTAAATACATATTTAATGATTTAGATATATATGTACCATAATTGTAAAAAGGAAATAAAAATTGCAACGCTTATAATGCAATTATATGCTAGCAGTACAAATAAAACACATAATAACGGTAATATAAATATAAATATCGATGTAATCTAAAGTTTAATCTGGAGTCATGAATCTAATGAAAACTAAAAGAGTTTTTGCAAGAGTAATCCCTGATTATCTAAAACAAGAAAAGTTTTTTTTCAAAATAATAATATGCAATATATGACAGCTACAAGACGCGCTATATATATAAAATCTAAAAATTATATTGATTTACATTTACTAAATGACTGAGATTTAAAACATTAATGATACTTTTCATACACAGATATTATAATTTACATATTGTATAGATTAAAGTTAAAAAAAAAAAGTTTATACGCGTTTATAATGCTCGACATAAATGTGACATTTGACAAAAATTGTAATATCATCCTACATATTATGACAAATGCGTATTATACAACATCCAATTTATATGAGCTTGATTATTCAAAATTTCAAATTATAATAATTTTGTGGCCTTTATGTTTGTTAAAGCGCATTATACCAAGATTGGCAAAAAAGCTAATGAGATAAAATATCGTTTAAATAAGATAAAAATGATATGTTTTTTTGTTATTCTTAATTAATAATGTTGAACTTCATTTGTTAATGTTGAACTTCAAACCTGACGTTCACTGTTGAATTGCGATTGTGTACGTATCATACGTAGAATGTTTTCTGCGTGCTGCGCAATCTTAGGATAATCATTCTTGCATTGGACGGCTTTCTCAACGTGTTGAGAATGTTTGAACATTCTCCTCGAGAAATCAGTAAGTCGTCGACTTATCTCGCGCGTAGTATCGTTACTTTGCGCTACATTACCTGGATACCTTTATAGGACAAGTCCATCTGTGAATAAACGGTCAAGAAATATCGTATGTGATATAACTGTTTTTTTTTTTTATTGGATAAAAATATTTCAACTTTTGAAAATAATTAACTAGTCCAATTAACTATGGAAAGTGTACAATCGCAAATTACAAATGCAAGAAAAATCAATATATATATACGCAAATATCAAATTATTCTTAAATGTGGTTCTAATAAATAATTGTTTTTAATATTTATACAATAATCAATAATATTATATACTATATAGAAAAAGAGATAAATAAATATATGATAACTGTGTACATATAAAGTGCCAAGATTTTTATTTTCCAAATACTGTACCCTAGTGACATCATGTTATTTAAATGTTTATTTCTGTATCCATCTTATTGTTTTCAATTTGTGACAAACATAAAATAATCATAAAGACAAACATAAAATAATCCTATCCAAAACCAGTTTAAATAATATTAAAAAAAAATTAAATAAAGTTAATTTTTATTTATAGTTTTTGCATGTTTATATGTATCTTTAAATAATATCCTGCATTTACAGCTTAAATTTTATAAAAAATCACATAAATTTTAACTATGTTTAAAGTACAAATGCTATAAACTCCAATAGACAATTTTGTATCGTTTCTATTTCATATTTGTATCTTTTTGTCTAATTATATGATATACAAAAACACAGATTTTTTTTTAATAAATAAATGTATACTGGTCTATATCTAAAAAAGAAAATTATAAACAAAGTCAAATTTTCCTTTACAGACCGTTTTCAATTGTTACAATCATGTCAAGAGTAATATTGCCGACTCGATACGTCACTATAGAAGAAGAGTGCAAACGCAATCCGGAACTCAAAATGTCAGATCTGCAAATATTGAAAGATTGGATGGACAAGCAACCTCATTTACCAAATATAGAGATTATGTATCTTGTTTTATTTCTTCATAGTAATTATTATCATCTAGAGTCGACCAAAAGGACAATAGACAATTTTTTTACCTCAAGAACGCATATGCCGGAAGTGTTCTCCAATAGAGATCCGATTGCATGGAAAGAACTACGGAAAACTTTCACCGTCATGTGAGTTTCTTGTTAAATTATTAATATTAGAAAAAAATACCCACGTTATAAAAATTTTATAAAGTTTTTTATAAAGAAATATTATAAAAATTATAATAAAGAATAAAGAAAGCCCAACAATAAAAAAAGATTCTTCCGATAACATAGTGCGGCTGTACCATTGGAACAGAAAACTAAAGAGGGATACATCATGACATTTGCCAAGCTTTTGGATCCGGATCCAAATAAATTTGACTATCTCGAGAGTATGAAGTATTTATTTATGACATGTGAAATACAAAATGTGATAAGAGGCACCAGTGAGGGATTAGTTGTGATCATGGACGCATCGGGTCTATCCTTTAGTCATATCGCTCGTTTAAATTTAATGAATGTGAAGAAGATATTGTACTATGTACAAGAAGCTATTCCAGTTCGACTAAAAGCTATACACATACTCAATACTGTGCCCATAATAGACACGCTATTGAATATGATAAAGCCTTTCGCGAAAGCAGAATTGCTCAAGCTTGTAAGTCAGCAATATATTCCTTGATCACACTGTAATTATGTATGAAAAAAATGAAAAAAGAGGAAAAGTAAGAAAAAGAGCGGTGTATATAATTTTAGGTGCACTTCCATTCGAGCTTGGACACAGTGCTAGAGTTTTTGCCCATCGAAGCTTTGCCAAACGAAAACGGCGGAAAAGCGGGATCTATCGACGAAATAGTTACAAAACACATCGAATTATTGGAAGAATTCCGCGAATGGTTTCAATACGACGAGCTTGTTGGACGAGTGAATGAATCCTTACGAGTTGAGAAATGCCAAAATACAGAAAGCTTGTTCGGTGTGGACGGTAGCTTTAAAAGATTGGAGGTTGATTAACTGAATAAATACGAAATTAAATATCTTTCAAAAACTAATTTTCTATGCTCTCCTCTCCAAATATCGCAAAGCATCATGTTATTCGATAATTTTCTTTTTATCATTTTAACTCGCATTATATACCTTTGTACAGATAAATGAGAAAGAAGTAAAAACGTAATTTAATTATATTTAATTAATTTAATAATATATATATATATATATATATATATATATATATAATACATTATTTTTCATTACATATGCACAATTTGGTACATATGAAACTATATTGTTGGCAATAATAATATGTTACAGTTACATAATTAAGTTTCTCGATGAATTATTAAGGTTTATTGCGTTTTATATACGTTATTAATTCTTAATTAAACGTTTCTCTCCGGTTGTTTGTGTTATAAAGACGCACTATGAGAACCTTGACGTGTATGTTGCGATCATATAATGCCCATAGATTATAGATGCTACATGTTTCGCAATGCATAATTTCATACATACTACTCTAATTACGATTGGTTTATAATATAAATTAGGCTCGTACACCCGTAGTAAAAAGCGTTCTAACAACTTACCAGGCCTTTGTATTGTTCGTAACATCTTTGTTAGTTAAAAGAAAAAA
The DNA here is from genome assembly GCF_021464435.1 of Cataglyphis hispanica. Classification (NCBI taxonomy): domain Eukaryota; kingdom Metazoa; phylum Arthropoda; class Insecta; order Hymenoptera; family Formicidae; genus Cataglyphis; species Cataglyphis hispanica. Next base: position 6,155,858 of record NC_065969.1, on the reverse strand, counting down.
TCGTGTTAGAGACACAAACGAAAAGGAGGTGTAAGATAATATCACATTTTTTTACTTTGATTAATATAATACCATTGAGTAATTCATTCAATTCGTGTACATATTAACCCATGTATACCATGTGTATATAATAATGAATATTATATTTATATATCAATAATTTAAAAGATAAAAGATTTAAGAGTACAAAAAATCTACATTTCTAAAATATTTTATAACATTTGTAAAATTTTTATTATTTATATACATATATATATATATATATATATATATATATATATATATATATATATGCTGTACAAACATAATAATGTGTAATATTTAAAAGTCAAATAAAATAACTCTCAACATCATTGCTTACTTTAGAAATTGAAGAAAATAAGAATTGCAGCTAAGTTTCAACAATGTCAATGATAAAATCCATTACATTGGAAGAAGAAATGAAGAAGAATCCTCAATTGAAACTATCAGATATACAATCACTGAGAGAATGGTGCGAAAAGCAACCGCATTTACCGAAAATTGAAGATAGTTTCCTTGCAATGTTTCTTCACAGCAACTATTATCGAATGCAACCGACAAAGAACACAATTGAAAATTATTACACGACTAGAACGCATGTACCAGAATTTTTTTCCAATCGGGATCCGCTTGGGAGAAAAGAATTGCGGCAAGCCTTTAAAATCGCGTGAGCATATCATTTTTAATATTAGAAGCATAAAACTTGTTCCATGTATATGTGTATATAGCAACAATTTGAACATATTAAACATATGTGTGTATAGCAGCAATTTAAACAAATATTAAACAAATATGTGATACGCGATATTTTTTTGAAAATCTGTACATGCGTATAAAAAAAATACACAATTATATAAATTGTGTGTGTGTGTGTGTGTGTGTGTGTGTGTGTGTGTGTGTGTGTGTGTGTGTGTGTGTGTAAATTAAGAAAAGATTAAGATTATAGTCTTTTTTAAGACATATATGATCAATAAATATACTAATATATCTGATATATATTAATATATATTATATTAATAAATTAAAATAATATATGATTTTTTTTATTTAAAAAAGGCTAATCTTCCTCTAAAAGGAATAACAAAGGACGGTTACAGGATCATGTACAGTGCGTTTCTAGATATCGATCCTTCTCATTTCGTTTACAATGACAATGTTAAATATTTTCTGATGGTGTGCGATGTATGGTTTCTGACGGAAGGTATAAATAATGGTTACATTTATTTCGCCGATGCTAGCGGACTGTCCTTTGGTCATATCGCACGAATCAGCCCATTGGGACTTAAGAAATATTTATATTACATACAAGAAGCAGCGCCGATACGTCTGATGGGAATCCATTTCATAAGTGCGCCACCCGCTATGGAATTGCTAATGAATATGATGAAACCATTTATGAAGAAGGAGATGATAGATATGGTAAATCAAATCGCTAAAATCAAAATCTATATTATAATCAGCTTTAGTTGTTTGTTGAGAAATAATTACGTAATAGCGTAACTGCATTTTCGATAAATTAATAGTTTGTTCGCAAGTAGCACTGATATAATTTATCGCAAACAATTTCTTTGAAAATTATATCTATTTTTCTAAAAAATTGAGCATACACAGACCTAACATTATATTAAATATAGATTTTTTATATTGCAGATAAAGAGATAAAGTAAATAAGTAAATAAAGAAATATATATACATATATAGGTGTGTGCGTAACTTTGTACGAGTATTATCGTCCCATTTCAATTGTCAACAATAAATATAGAAATTTTCGCATGTCCGTAATTTATTAGGGAGCGGGGAGCTAACACGACAAAATTTAAACTCAATAATAAATAATAAATTACTAATTTCAATCCTTTTACTTTACACTCGCGGAAAAGCTTTTTCTCAATTGACATATCTCTTTTAGATACATTTTCATTCATCGTTAAAGAACGCTTCCGAATATGTTCCGATAGATTCGTTGCCAAACGAGGTAGGTGGGAAAGCTGGTTCCATGTACAAACTGGCTGAAATTGAAGTGAAAAAGCTTGAGGATCATCGCGAATGGTTTTTAATGGACGAAGCGACCGGTCGTGTAAATGAAGCATTAAGGATCGATAAGAGTAAGTCGGCAAGTGATCTATTCGGCATAGAAGGTAGCTTCAAAAGACTCGATATAGACTGATAAAAATATTATGTCTCTTATAAATTTTTGTTGCGCTCTTATATAATATTTGCGGAAAATATTATAATATGACTCTATTTATGCAAAATATTTTATATTTTGCAATATAATTTTGTACGTCACATGCACTTTATGTGCAAAATAAAAAAAAACCTGTTATGCAAATTTGTTGTTTTCTTTGTATGATTCATGAATAATTTTTATACCGATTGTAGAGTGCCCTACAAAATCAACATATTACTTTAATAGAATATTAGTATTAATTTTTATTACAAAGATGTACATAACGTTATCAAGGATTGAAAAGAAAACCTGTCAGTGAAAAAAACTGATGATTTTTTTATACTTTTTCTAAAGAAATAAAATTGCACAAGAAACAATCTACAAAAAGACATATAAATAGAAGTTTTGCGACGCTCTGTATATCAATGCAGTTTAAATTACATGAGTCGTCACGCAAACGAGCGGATAGAAGACGAGGACTAAAGAGAAAAGGATATATACGATCATACGATTACCAGCAGTTCTGCTATCCGTAATGTACAGATCAAGGTAAACAAGATAAAATAGGTTTTTTTATATTATGCTACATAAGAAATCAAACAAACATCGAACAGTTTATCCTCTTACGCTGTTTTTTATGCATATCGTTACAATAAAAACACCTATATATTCTTGTTATTAAAATAATGAAATAATTATGGACAAGCTACGATAAATCGTATAGTTTTAAAGTTGAATATCTCAGATATATGTTAAAACAAACGGAAAAGAGAAAAATCGGTAAAAAATTACGAATCTGAATTTATCGCGTGACATATAACCCTGAAGTGAAAGTGAAATAATAAACAAGTGTACATATATATACTTGTTTTCTCAAAAAACAAAAAGTTACACATAAGAATCACTATTAATTTAATGATTTGTTAGTTTATTTTTAACAAGATTAATTATTAAAAATTTTAATTTTCAAATAACCGTTGTATACTAAAGTATAAGTGTATATCTAACTAAAACGAGACTCGATACTAAAAGATTCTAATAGAATGAGAAAAAATCTATAGGATATACGTATATTATTTAGCAATGTCTTTGATAAAGTACTTCATCCTGGAAAAAGAAATGAAGAAAAATCCCGAGTTGAGAAAAAAGCAATCTCATTTGCTAAAAATTCAAGATGTCCAGCTAGTTATATTTCTGCACAATAATCGTAAAATTTATATACGGAAAAAAATACTTGCAATTTAACAAATAAAAAATTGTAATAAATAAAAAATATTATCACGCCTTTTTCAGTAAAATTTGGTCATAATATTCTATGAAATTCAACGATACCTGATAGCGATAGATGCAATAATATATATTTATGTTGTTAATAATATAAATTATACTTTCACCTCTATCGCTGTTGTTTGCTAAAGACGTGATCGTCTTCATCAAATCATATCGACTAATCGCTAAATATGTCGTGAAAGTGAATTGACAATACGAAATAAGTTTTTTTACATTTAATACTTGTTTATCAACGTATGATAATGCAATCTTTAGAATGCCAATGACAAACACTATTATCACATATGCTATTTGTGCATTTCTTAATGTCATACATTCTAATAGATTTGTTGCGTTTCATCTTTGTGAGAAACACACTTCTAAAAATATATACAGAGTCATGCACACGTAATGAAAAATGTTAGATAATTAGTGCATGTAAAATTTTGCGGGTGTATATGTGTGCAAGTAAGTGTCCATATAATGAATTATTAACATTATTACGACAGTAGCGTTTAAATTATTGCGATTAGAGCATTTAAGTATCGCGCACACGGTTTTTAGATTGCATGTTTCCCGTTTTTGCTGAGTGGTATAACTACTTCGACATTACTTCATACTTTGATATCTAAATGAATTTTCAACGTATATTCCCATATTATTAATTGCCAAAATGGCATATTACATATATTGAAACATACTCATATATCTGCTGTCACGCTATACACTCCGTTTCGGATCCGGTGTGACTTAAAAGGTCTATATCCCAATGCAGGTTTCAATCAGAACTCTTCGAGTTACCGAACAGCATTCCTTCGCCTGTTTAGTACACACGCGCACACATATATTCGGAGTGAACCTAATTTATTTGGTCGTGCAATATTCGCTAGTAAATTTTGAATAAATTGAGTGAACTACGCCTATATAATGTACAGTTTATGTTTATATAATTTAATATAGTGTGTATTTATGTTGGTGTGTCTATAAAATATATACAGTCAATATAATAAATACAATAAATTTTGTCGTGCAATTTTCCATTATACGAAATTTTGGAAAAAGAAGAAGCGTGATTTTACCAGGTATATTAACAACCTCCCCTGCTCTTACCGATCCAAAAAACTAGTTTTGCCAAAAATTTTACTAAAAATGTTAATTTTAGCTCTCTATAAGAAAAAAATCGACAGTGTGAACCATGACTTCAATAGATTTAGTACCGTTTGAAGAAGAGCTAAAGAGAAATCCTGAATTGAAAGAAGCGGATATACAAATGTTGAGAGAATGGTGTGAAAAACAACCTCATTTGCCAAAGATATCAAACAGCGAATTAGCATTGTTTTTACACAGCAATTATTATCGACTTGAGCCGACAAAGACCACTATCGATACCTTCTTCACAGTTAGAACTCATGTACCCGAATTCTTTTGCAATCGGGATTTAATAAACAATAAAGAACTCAAAAAAGCCAAGCAAATTGTGTAAGTATGTGTATATATTTACGATTTTCTCTCTTTATATGTATCTTATATTTATATTAAAATCTCATCTTATATTTATATTAAATGTACACAAATATAATAAATGTTTTTCGTATAAAGAAAAAATTTCATGTATAAAGTAAAGACGGCCCAATTATCAACAGAACACAACAGATTTTGGAAGGAACTACTAAAGACGGCTACAAAATCATCTATGGAAGATTGCTGGATAGCGAGCCATCGCACTTTGTTTATAACGACACTATGAAATTGCTAAATATGGTAATAGATTTGTGGCTCTATACACAAGGTACCTGTAATGGCCACGTAATATTGTTCGACATGAAAAATGTTTCTTTCGGCCATGTTGGCCGTTTGAGTCCCATGGGACTCAAGAAATTTCTTTACTATCTACAAGAGGGTTTGCCCGTCAGGCTAAAAGGTTTCCACTTTATGAATGCTTCTCCGGTAATCGATGTTATTCTAAATATGATGAGACCTTTTATGAAGAAACAGCTGATGGATATGGTAAGATTGAAATAAAATTATATATATATATATATATATATATATATATATATATATATATATATATATACACACACACACAGCGTTCATCGAGAGATCCGAAATCACATATTTAAGAAAGCAAGAAATAGAAATTAATTTTTTATATATTCGATATCATAACTCACATAAATCCTTTTAGAAAAAATATGTGTTTTTAAAAATATAATATTTTACATGATTAAAAAAACATATCGCCGCACAAATTGCATTCTATTTGAATCATCTTTTATTTTAGATAAATAAAAGAGAAATACTTTATTTCCGCAATATGTGTGTGTATCTTTTTCTTAGTTATTAAAAACTAAGATAAGTATAGCAGAAATATTAAAAGCATCTCACTAACTATATATGAATTTTAGTTCCATATGCATACTACAAATGACACTCTGGAAAAATTCGTACCACTCGAAGTTCTTCCGAATGAAGCAGGCGGTCAGGCTGGCCCGATACAAGAATTACACGAGAAACAAATAAAAAAATTGGAAGATCACGTTGCTTGGTTTCAAGAGGAAGAAACTAATCATCGCGTCAATGAAGCGCTGCGACCCGGCAAAGCAAAGACAGCGACGGATTTATTTGGTGTCGAAGGAAGTTTTAAGAAACTCGAGATTGATTAATCAAGCAATAATCTTTGAATGTTTTACAGCGAATGTTTTAAATCTGTTATTTTCAAGATATAATAATCACCTCCAATATTCAGAAATAAAAACAATAGTCTAACAATAGTCTAAGATTTATCAGCACTAAATATTTAACAAATTTCAATAGCATTGAATGCAATATGACGACAACACGCGCTACTAGCCAAATAAAAAATTATATTTTAATATATAAACACATTACAATTGCATTAAAAATTAAATTATATTAGACAATAATTCTAAAAAAATTGTAACTATATCATATTAATATTACTTTAATCAGATTTCTTACTTGTTCTTTATGTCCTTTATGTATTTTTTGTGCCTATTCTTAATGTGTACAATATGATGATCAAACTTGATTATCTTGATCATAAAAATAAATTATGTCGATAGAATTTTTCTATTGATTGCTACTTCCAAGCAAGATAAGTAAGATTGATCATTCTTTTCTACAATTATATCAAAAAACTGTTTACGTCAGAAAGAATCTTAAAGTATTTTCTTATATATATTGAAAATACTTGTCCTTGTATTTAATTCAATATATTTAATTCAATATGTCTTGTTGCAATAAAATAAACATATATAAATATGTAATTATACCTTTACATAACTAACTCTGTATGATTAATGATAAATTGATCTCGTTTAAAATCATCGTGCATCTCCTTACAAACATTTTAATAAAACGCGAGAAGTCTCAATTTTTATATTGTTATTCTTATATCATGACGAACGAATAAATAGTATACGAAATGCACAAAACATTACTATATTAATTATATTGTTTAAATGTAATCGAAATAACTGATGCATTCAATTTGATCTAAACAAGATAATATAAAAAAGTTAATAAAAATTGAGCAATAATTTTTATATCTATCTATACAAAATGTTGAAGATTTGCATCCTTTTCTTCTTTATTCAATTTTAGTTCAACAAAAAAAAAAAGAAAGAAGAGTAAATTAATAACGAAATCAGTATAATACCGGAAAATAGAGAATTATTTCTATAAAAATAAATTGGAGTTGCTAATATTCTGGCTAATATATATTATATACAAAAATATTTGCTTAAGCGACAGAGATAAAAATTATCTTTATTTGTCTGTATAATAAGTTTAAAAGTTAATAAGTATAAAAGTTTCAATGTTTTTATTTATTTATTTATTTATTTATTTATTTATAAATTTCATTTCGTTTACATTTTGCGTATCAAATTTGAATGTATAAAAATTATATCGTGGTGTGGAGAAACCTTTACGCGATACCTCCTTTTCGACAGAGTTTCTTATAATACTTTCACTATCAAACTATCCTCGCAGTAAACGGCAACACGCATATGTGAACATATCGATCCAGATAAACAATTTAGACAACTTCATCCCGTAATGAAATACATAATCGTAAGTAGACACAAAAAATTTACGGTTTATTAATAATATAAATATTTCAAACAAATCTCTGGGACTCCCATTTAATGCGCACATATTTTTCTTGCGATTTCTTTTACACATGTAAAAAAACTTTTTTTGTATATTTCATTGTAAGGTAATAATATTAATATAGCAATAATACAATATTTCTGAATAAAAGAAAAGTTATTTAAAATAAAGTAATAAAATATAAAAAAAAATATTACCCGGATAAATATCTCATGTAAAAAGATTCTTCAAAACCGCGATTTTCATGATGAAATAACCGGTTGATTTCGCAATTCACTCATTTGGAATTTTAATGATGCATGTACGCTACATTGTTGCGTTTCTTACAATGTAATGAATAATAATAGATATATCATTTGTTTCTCACTATAGTTAATTATCAAAATTTTCGTCGCTCTGTCGCTTAATCAAAAAAAGTAGTTATATGTATATTTAAAACTTAAAATTGACCAAGAAAACTTTAAGAATAGACTTTTTAAAAATTATTTTTATCAAAATTAATAGAAATTTAGAAAAATATTAATATTATACATATATATATATATATATATATATATATATATATATATATATGTATAATATATTGTAAAACATTATTATACTATATTATATATTAAATTTTATAGATAGCCGCCTTGGTTAACATATGTTTGGCAGATGTATTACATACTCTATCAAAATACCAGACAACGACACCATTACCAAAGCCATACAAATTCCAATATGAAGCAGGACGATACCCGGGACACATTGATCGCGTTCATCAAGAAGTCAGAAATGGAGATGGAATTATTCACGGTAACCATAGTTCCATAAATGTATACCGTTCGTTTATTAAAGTGCGTGTTAAATGCCAGAGACGAGATATAGATCTCTACATTTTTATTTCTAAGTACTTAAATCTGTCTCTATCATTTCTCATTATTTTGCTAATACTATATACTATCCCTATACTAATCTATACACGTTATATTATATTACGATTCTCCATCGATCACGAACCTATTCGTATTTAACATAAAAAACGCAGCTCATCAGTTATGCAAATTAAAATTTGTATTAAAAGAAAAAAGGTGTAAATCCATCATAGCGTTTTATGTTTCTCTCAGTTTTCTTTTTCTCTTTCTGTGATTTCTTTTTCTTTATTTTCTTTTCTTAAAAAATAAACTGTAACATGCAAGAAATTAATTCTAACGTAAATAAATGATTGATTCAACGCGCAATGATTGAATAATGGACGGAAGAAATCTTTAATGATCTAATAATTAAAAAAAATGTTGTAGTGGTAATTTGCGCAGTCACGACATTTAATAAATACACGTATTTTTCAGGAATATATTCATATGTCGATCCAAAATACAAAGTACGAACAGTCGAATACAAGGCTGACGAAAACGGATTTCATCCGACTTTGATCAACTTTGATGACACTTTTGCTCAACCTGCCGATTCGGAAGCTGTAAAATTAGCCAAGGAGAAACATATGCGTCTTTACCAAAAGATCGCGGAAGCAAACGCTCATAATGTTTCAATAAATTTGCCACGGGTAATTATATATACATCCATCAATATATAATCCGACAAAAACGAAAAAAATTGAGAATTTAATTTTCAAATCATAAACAAACTTTACAATTACAATCTCATAAAAAAAAAGAACTCTATATAGTCCGTTTTTAGTTTTGTCTTTTTGATTTTCCTCTTTTATTTATTTAATGCATCGACGATTGTTTCATTTAAAATTATAACAACAATTACAGACTCTTTTCGTATTGTAATCAATATAAGTTTTCTAAAAGATGAGAAAAATGAGAAGAAGCAATTTAATTATTTTTTGTGACTGAAAAATATGTCCGCATTTTTCAAGAATTTAAATACTTGGATGAAGAATAGTTTAAGTAAATTGCTCGCGCAGTTTTGCATTTTTTTTTGTGTACTATTTGTTTTTCTTTCTTTTTCGTTGATTGACTTAATTGCTCGGCAGGATTCAGCCAGCGTGGCAAGAGCGAAGGACAAGCACAATGAATTATATCACAGGATCGCGGAACAACACGCGGCAATCGCCGCGCAAAGGGAAATTGAACGATTGGCTTACGAGGCAACTTCCGTTGCCAATGACGTAGATGATCATCGGACATATTAAAAGCGAGTTGTACACGTGTTGATATCATGACTAACATGCGTGGCGTACACTTTAATAAGAAGAAATGCATGTATCGCGCGTCATTTCGGAAATATGTATTAATGCTCATAAATATATTCATTATTAGTTTTTTTAAGCTGATTCAAACAATGGAGAAGTGTTTTCGCTCGACTTATGAATAAATATTTTTAATCTTTGCTAACTCGTAGCAAAATAATGTGTACTTGTTATTGGTTTTAAGATTCTACATATCACAATCCTAATGAATTTGGATGATAATACTTTAGAGGCATAGAAAGAGAAACAATATGAAACAAATATACTATCGTGAAATGATTTTCGTACTTATAGACTAAATTTATAAAAGTATAACAAATAATTAATACAAAAGAAATAAGGCTATCAAATTAAGTTATTAAAATTGCTATTAGTTAATAAAATAAAAATCTTGATAATAACTGTAGAATAAAAAAGAGTTGAGATTTTATATAAATTCCTGTTTTTTATTCTCTGAAACAGAAATTTGCAGCAAAAGTAAAAAAAAAAAAAAAACAAATAGATATATTATTTTCTTATCAATTATTCTTTTAAGTTTCGTCTACTTTTATATATGATTTGATATTATTACATAAGTGTTTCTTCACATAAATTAATACATGAGTTAATAAATGGAAATCAACAGTTATTGACATAAACCATTTTTTAATTATAACATATTGCGTATATTATTATAACATTATAATTATTGCATTATTATTGCAATTATTACAAGTATTGCCTGTTGTCTCCTAATTTCCAATAAACAAAAATAAATAATGCGCTACACGCACTAATAATTGTTACATTTCTTGTATTTTTTCTTTCGGCATACAATTTATTCATATGTAGCAGTCTATTTATATAATTACGAGCGGGCAGTAATGCGGACAAAGTGTTAAAACTCGTTGTTGTTAAGTGCCGGAAGTGCTATCGCGCAAACAAAAAATTTTCGATGGAAGATATACAACACACACAATCATATTGTAATGATATAAAAAAGACTATGCGACATCGTGCGCGATATTAGTTCGAGCGAGTATCCTGACGAAAGATGAAGTGCTTGTTTAGTAAACTACTCTGCTTTTTTTTGCTGTGCATCGTGGTAAGAGAGAATTGTAACGCAAATACTTAGTACGCGTTTGCATTAAATATTACGCGTTTCAATCTCATTCTAATAATAAGATATATATGAATACATCAAGGAGTTTATGCCCCATTTTAAATATATCAAATATATATAATACATATATAATATTTTAATATTTAACATATAAAATTAATACTTTACATGCACGCATACACATATATACATATAATATATACAATTTAATATAAATTTATATATATATATATATATATATATATATATATACACATATATATATAAAATTTATTTTTATATTACTTTTACCTTTCCGTCTAGGCGACGATGTGCATGAACGTCAGAACTTCTGCAATTATAGGAGAACATGTAGCTTGTCGTGGAAGAGGTCGTTCAACGCCAACACCCTCTGAATCTTCTACTGCAGCAGCATAAACCTACATAAATGGAGGTAAAACATAATTAATTAAGCTCTCTAATAATAATATTTGTTACAATCTAAACAGATTAATTTACATGCGTGCGCTCCCTCTCACTCCTCCTTTTTTCCTTTGTCCAGGTCTCTCATCTCTCTCTCTCTCTTTTTTTTTTCTAACTGCTTGTACGTCGAGCAGTGCCGTAAAAAATTTTTAAAAAATAATTTTATGCGCTAAATAAAACCAAATTTACTCTGTGCTTGGTTTTGTGCTCAAACATTCAACGTCACTCGTACAAATTTTTCTAAACTTATTAAGAGACTTAAGTATTATTAAATATTCCCATTTTACAATTTTTGAATTTTTGAAAACTAAATAAAAAAAAATGAAATATTACTTGAAAAATATACTTGTGCAGTAATAGAAAACTAAATAAAAAAAAATATTTCATTTTTTTTATTTAGTTTTCTATTACTGCACAAGTATATTTTTATGTTTAAACGCTTATCAAAATCAAACTTGCGTGTAAAATTACTTGAATCGTCTCCGTGCCATATATTAACGTTTCTTTTCATACAGATGCTCGATTATAAACATATTCATGTTTATGCACTTGATGTTCATTTCAACATCAAAAGACATCATATGACTAAAAATAAAAATACCAATTTATCATTTTTGGTCTCGCATCATCTTCGGCGTCAATATGAAAAAGTACTTTTAATAGCGCGCAATTTCGATTATATCGATTCTCGATTTCTCTTTCTTACATTAGAATGGTACTTATGTACTTATGTACAGATACACACAAGTATATACATCTATAACCCTAGATATCTCTTATTTGTTAATTGGCATAATTAAATTTTAATAAAAAATAATTAAGAAAATTTTCTCAATAAATTTATAAATTGATTTATGTATAATGTCAAATATATTAATTTTTTTATACATTATGCACGATATTTACTTGTGCGTACGTGTATGTGCACATATATAACATGTATAGATATCATGCACATAACAAATATATAAAAAAAAATTTATTAAATATTTTACGCACAATATATCAATTTATATATGTAATTTTTAAGTTGCAAATAATATAATGAAACCCAATTAATCATGTTTTAGGTAGACAATAATGAAGAAAGTTTATGGCCATGGATTAAAATACTTAGAAGAAATCTAAAATAATTATTTTACTTACTGTGATTATGTTATTATTATCTCTATTGCCCACACAAAATACATCAAAAATTACAAAAAATGTTATATAATTTTATATACACGAGATGAGTAAAAAAGTCGTTCTATACACTTCTGAATATATAAATGTATAAAAATAGATGTGAAAAAGCGCTTTATCACAATCGCAAGTTTCACATTGCAATTTAAACTACAATTATGCAATAACATAAAAATTCGACATGACATGTGACTTGAAAATTACATTGGGCAAAAGAGAAAGATGAAAGGAGCAAGCATTCTTAAGTTTTATTTTTAATATTAACAAGTATTAAACATTTTGACTTGATAAATAACAAAGAAAAACAAAATTGTATGGACTTTTAATAAATAAATTTGGCAATCACATAACATAGTGTAACTTTACTCATAAGTGTATACATGTATTTTTCTTGCATGTATATTAACGACATATTACTTTCTCCCATACACAATTGTGCACAATATTAATCTATATAAAAACAAGAAAAAAAGTCAACATGGAAAAACTGGCAAATTATAACTATATACATATTATACTATTCATAATTATCATCTATCAGGTCCATCCTATCCATATTATTATGCTTTGATTCATATCTATCTTTCATATGTATAGTATATATGTAATATACTTCTAAAGCATAAGATTTGAATAGACACTGTATGAAAAGTACTTGTAGAGATTCATGTTAGTTACATGCTGAGCATTTTGGACATTTTTACAAAAAGGAATGAATTATATGTAAACATTATGTAATTTATGCACAATAATATTGATACTTCATTAAAAATTAAAAATAATCAAAATAACACTGATAATTCATAATTTTTTTCATTGTTATATAAAAATATGAGTGTGCATATATATATATATAATATAAAATATATAAAAATCATATATTTTTATATCAATAAGAAACAAAAAAAAATTTGTAATGTAATTATTATACATGGACATTAATCATAGAAAATTTTTGTCTCAACAAGCTACAAAAGTCTTGAGAAACAAAAGTTTTTCATGCATCTTATTCATTTGTATTTGTATATACATTATATAAAGATATTACATGTACTTTTATAATATCAACATCATTCACAAAATGGATTCCTTTCCTATAAAGAACGATATGACAATAGATCATTCTACGCTATTGTATCGTTATAATTATATTGTAAAGATTGCGCAATCATCTTATGAAAAATTCTATAAAATGTCACATAATATTATTGAACGACCTTGATTCAACGGTATAAATCAATATCTCAAAGATCCATTTCACTATCTTATGTCCATATTTTGTATAAAAGTGTGAATTTTGAATCGTTTTTAATGATAAGCAAAAAGTTCGATGTATGACAGTTTTCTAATTTATTTTTTCAATAAATGTAACATGTCTTTATTTTGCTGTTGCAGCAGTATATCTGCTTTTTCAGTTTTATCGGTAATATTATCAATCAGATCGTTTTGCGAATCTATTTCTTCAGATAAACCAATCGCTAGATGTTTCAGTCTTGCCAATGATCCACTCATGTCATTTAGATTTTGCTCTAAAGCTTTGGTTACTCTGTCACTGGCAGGCCTAACATCTTCAAAAGTTTTGTCACGCGCATTGTAACTTTCTTTTACTTTCATCGATGAATACGGATTGTTAATGTTACTTTGTACTTGTTCTAATGTGTTGGATAATACAGGAGATGTTACAGATCCAGAACTGGAAGACTCTGATAATTTTGTCGATGGTATTGGCGTATCCAGAGATTTACCACTGAGGTAGTTTTTCAGACTACCAAAGACACTCTTTATGCCCTGTATATGTTTCTGACTAAATCTTAATGTGCTATTAATATCATCTAGTCTCTTTTCTGTTCTCTGCAATTGTTCTCTTTGCCTGATTAATTCCTGAAAACAGAATAAAATTTGAATATTATAATATATCATTAGTATCACTGGCTACATTATCATACAAATGTTTACATTAGAAAATATATTAAACAGCTTACTTAGGCGTAATTATAAATTGTGTATTAGCAACAGCAGTTACCATGTTATCTATAATGATGTGATAACACAAGTTGATATATTATTACCTCAGCTGTAGCTACACCAATTTGCTCAGAGTCTCTCAGAAGCGAGACGGATCTTTCCGAAGACTGTATCGTGCGTTCTTCTATTTCTTTTTTACGTTGCAACAATTGTTGGCGTTTCTGCGTTATGTCATTGTCAAAATTTGTATAACGCCCAGTAGGCAGAGTCCTGACTGGCGCATTTTTCAGAAATGTTTCATCGTCTATGTCATCTTCCAATGAAAAGAATGGATTCTTCGGATCACTCAGATAATTATGGCCCGCCATTTATTCGATTCGACTTTCCACCTTCCGCCACACACGAGATACCGTTGGCGACTCGTTAGTCGAATTTATCTTCGACTTTGATGCTCGTTTATCTCTCTTCGCTTGACACTTGCTGATGGCTACTCTGACTACTGACTACTGCATAACAATGTATGTATGTGTACATACATATATACATTATTATACATCTGTATTATCAAAATGCCCACGAACCAAGTTTTAAATGCAAAAAGATTCACGCATGCGTTCGTAACTGTTCGCGTTTTAATGTGCAACATCCATATGTTAGTCGCACGTGTTAATTAATTTTTCAGAATTATTTTGGGAATTATACGCGTTACATACAGATCGTCATGAACGTCATGGGGAAAGCTGGTGTAGAGCTTGAAACAGAGAGATAACGGTCTACTTTCAGCTATTTCTTTTCGTATATATAAAATTCAATGCACAAAAAAAAAACAGAACTAATCAGCTTTATTATATTAGAATGTGACTGATAACTGTCATTGTAAAAAGAAAAACTTACAAAACATTAGAAATATTTTTATCCATATATTAAGATGCCTTTAGAAACCCTATTATAAGGACTCTAGATATCTTTTCACGCTAACGCTCGACTCTTTTTCAGTATCAAATAACATCACATGACTAAAAATTAAGATATCAATTCGTTATTTTTAATCACGTGATATCTTTTGACACTGAAAATAGGCATCGAACGTCAGCATCAAAAGGCGCCTTTATAGTTTTATACAGCCAATCGGTACAAGTTTGTCGAATATACCGGTTTGGAAGTTGTGAAACTCCCGATTGATCATCAAGCTTTTTCAATTAAGGCCATTGCACGTTAAAAAATTTTAGTCGTAATCGTAAAGCCGTAAGTAAATCAACCAATCACAGTTCAAACATGCTTATTATGTTTAGAATGTTTAATTGCGATTGGTCAATTTTCTTACGGCCTTATAATTACGACTAAAATTTTTTAATGTGCAATGGCTTTTAATCGTATTTCGTCTATCTAGATATTCGTCTATCATGACTTAAGGCCATTGCACGTTAAAAAATTTTAGTCGTAATCATAATGCCGTAAGAAAATTGACCAATCACAATCAAACATTCTAAACATAATAAGAATGTTTAAACTGTGATTGGTTGATTTACTTACGGCTTTACGATTATGACTAAAATTTTTTAACGTGTAATGGCCTTTAGAATCTAAAGAACCATAGATTACAGACTTTTATAGAAGGTTGCGTCCAAAAGTGCGTCTTCTAATTTGAATTTAACCACTAGTCATGATGCGAAAACTACATCTAAAATCTACATACGATGAAAATGCCAGTTTTTAGGAATGTGACTTAAACTTTATTTTAAATAAGTTGATTAACTTGCGAGATATATGACATCAAATTTATTATATTATGTATAATAATTATATCGTTGCATGTGGAAATTTGAATTCTGCAAGTTAATATATATGATATTCGATAATAAATAAACTTGTTATTAGTAAATAAAGTGATACTCTTTGTCTTTTTCTCTCTTTTTAAAAGCTATTTATTTGTATTATTTGAAAAATAATATATACATATATACATATATATACATATATATTGCTTGAATTGAAAGTTAACTAATCGACATATCCCTTTTTTTATCTTACAATGCTGAAAATAAATATTTAATTTTTTATAATATATAAAATCTTTTTCTATCAGTTAATATAATGAAATGTTACGAATAAAATTTCATCACTAATAAATATCTTACACAATTTGAGTTTGTGTATGCTATGCTGTATGAGAAAGTAAGATTTTATTTTGAATTTGCAATGTATGGCGTAAGTTTGCCAAAAACTATCATTGTATCGAAATTACAGATATACATCGTCGTACGTACTAACATCTCTTTTCTCGTAAAGAAAAGAAACGTTTCTACAATATTTATAATTATCATATAATTACCATACACTTGTATTATATTATTAATTTCGCGGTTTTATTCGTTCAACGCGCGATAATGATGAATTCTCAAGTCAAAACGAAGCGCACGTGTGTGTACATACATGACGTCAGACGACGCTGTCGTGGCGTCACGAGAAACAGCCGTTTAGCGTCACACTGATTGGCCGAGTGCGGATAGTAAAGCCAATCGTCGCCGCGGTTTGTCTGCAATGGTCGCGTAAACTTTTTCCGGCCATCTTGTTATTATTTTCGAAAATCTCGAGGTTGGATTTTCGGGAAGACGCAGTAGTAGTAGCTGCGAACACGCCTTCGATACTTTGTTCCAGGCGACTTGCGTGAGACGCGGCTCGTATGAGGTCAAGAGCACAGAGTTACGACGAAGAACGGTTTCGGTGGGTATATCGTGCAAATTTCAATCTCTCTCGCTCCTCTCTACTGACCGTCGCAAAAGTAGCGGAGAGACAGAAAAGAGAGACAGAGAGAGAGAGAGAGAGAGATAGAAGAGAAGAGAGTGTACTGTACGTGCGAAAGATAGATAGAGTGGGAGAGAAGAAAGAAAGAGAGAGAGAGAGAGAGGGTGATGAAGTGGGAGAAAGCGAGAACGATATGGTGAGGAATGACTGCGTTGGAGTGCGTGAAACGAGGTACGAAAGTGGTCGTGCGCGGGAATCGGCAGTTGTGTATATATTTGCCGCTTTATGCTTGTGATTTTCATCGATATACCTTAATCGCCGGTGTGAAACGTGTGCTTTTTTTAATTCCTGAACGGAGAATCGTCGTATATGCGAGTGAATACGGTAAGTTGGCGCGTTGTTCTCGCGACTCTTTACCGACTCCGTTGCTCGACGTTGACGACGCAACGGCAACGGTCGAGTACTCCCTACGCTGGGACGCCGATACAAAACGGATCCTGTACACTTCCCGTCATCGTAGTTTGCGTGCTCCTTATCAGACTCTAGTGTCCCAACATTACATTGTTTACTTTTCCGTGTGATCATTTATGTTCGCAACAATTCACATAACCTTGCTTCCGATTGTCAAATGTAGGTTAGATCGGACAGAACGGTGAACTCTCCTGCGGCGCGTTAATAATAAAAACGATCTTTTTTTCTCTTTTCTTTTCTTTTCTTTTCTTTGACTTTAATTCATATTTGTCTTGTATCTTTATTGTGTTGGATATGCGTCAATTTATTTTAATTTATTTTTGATTCAATACGGACACGTGCCACAAACTCTCCCGACTCTACTCGATTCTTAAATTTCCTCAAACGTTTCTAGTATACGGCGTTAACTTTTATTACTTTAGTATCACTTAATCGCACAATGAAAACTTTTCTACGCACTAAACTGTTAAGCACAATAGGATTTATTCATCAAAAAGCAAATCTTTTGTGTGTGTCAAGATTTATTACTTGTTTATTTAGATTATACATGTCCAATCTTTTTCTGCATTTGAACCTTTAAAAGTAAAAGTTATGTAAATACATATATATATATATATGTATATATATATATATATATATACACATATATATATTTATGTACAAATCAATCTGTACAATCAACATATGCATTAGCATTTCATTATTAAAAATATAACATTTTTACATGTCTCTTTTTCTCTCACCACTTTTCATTTAGAAGAGAAAAGGTACGGAAGAATACATAATTACACGATACAATGGCAACTTTGGCTGAGCAAGCATCTAAATTATTGGACTTCAATCAGAAATTGGATATAACACTTCTTGACAATATAGTAGGATGTATGTATACTGGAATAGGTGAGCAACAAAGAGTTGCTCAAGAAGTGTTGACAACTCTCAAGGAACATCCAAATGCTTGGACACGGGTAGATACTATTCTAGAATATTCACAGGTAAATGTTGATCATATTTTTTATTGTTGGTTGCACATATATGCATGTTGCTCTAGTGTCACGCTATTGTACAGAATCAACAAACAAAATATTATGGATTGCAAATATTGGAGCAAGTTATAAAGACACGATGGAAAGTATTACCGAGAAATCAGTGCGAAGGTATAAAAAAGTATATTGTAGGCCTTATTATAAAGACTAGCAGTGATCCTGAGACGATGGAAGCTTCCAAAGTTTACCTTAACAAACTCAATATGATTCTTGTGCAAGTGAGTAGCTAAAATTCATTTATATTTTGCACAAGAGATAAATTACACAAGAGATAATCGACAATTATCATTGTTTTTTTTCATTAGGTATTGAAACGTGAATGGCCGAAAAATTGGGAATCTTTTATTAGTGATATTGTTGGCGCGAGTAAAACTAATGAGAGTCTCTGTCAAAACAACATGGCTATTTTAAAACTTTTGTCAGAGGAAGTATTTGATTTTTCTAGTGGCCAAATGACTCAGACAAAAGCAAAACATTTAAAGGATACAATGTGCAGTGAATTTTCACAGATATTCCAGCTTTGCCAATTTGTCATGGATAATTCGCAAAATGTTCCATTAGTAGCAGTCACGTTAGAGACGCTACTAAGGTTTTTGAATTGGATACCTCTTGGATATATTTTTGAAACTAAATTGATAACTACTTTAATATTCAAGGTAAAGAGTTTGTCCTACGTTTCTCTTTTTTTTTTTCTTCCTTTTATTTATGTGAGATATAAATCACGCGCTTCTATGTATATCCTGTATTATCTAAAATAATCTTTGTTTCCAATATATATTTGCAGTTTTTGAATGTACCAATATTCCGGAATGTTACTCTAAAATGTCTAACAGAAATCGCGGCCGTTGTCGCTACTGTACCGAATTATGATGACATGTTTGTTATATTATTTATCAATACAATGCAGCAATTGGAATTAATGCTTCCATTGGAAACTAATATACGCGAAGCATATGCAGCTGGCCAAGACCAAGAGCAAAATTTTATCCAAAATCTAGCTATGTTTCTTTGTACTTATCTCAAAGATCATGGCGAGCTAATAGAGAAGAAGCAATTAAATGAAACGCTAGTGAAGGCATTGCATTACCTTGTTCTAATATCTGAAGTCGAGGAGGTTGAAATATTTAAAATCTGTTTAGAATACTGGAATGGATTAGCTGCCGATTTGTATAAAGAAAATCCTTTTGTTACCTCTTCGCCACTTTTCATGTCTAAGAACATGACGGTTCCTCCTCGGAGATTATTTTACGGTCCAGTTTTAACAAAAGTACGATATATCATGATCAGTAGAATGGCAAAACCCGAAGAAGTACTTGTCGTAGAGAATGAAAATGGAGAGGTTGTCAGGGAATTCATGAAAGATACCGACTCTATAAATCTCTATAAAAATATGAGAGAAACTCTTGTGTATCTTACTCATCTCGATTATTTGGATACAGAAAGAGTAATGACAGAGAAATTACAAAACCAAGTTAATGGTACAGAGTGGTCCTGGAAGAATCTCAACACGGTAATTGTCAAAAATATGCGTGTAATAAAATATTGGATGACTTATATAGCAATAATGTAATGTTATATTTATCATGTTTTATTCATTTATTAGTTATGCTGGGCAATAGGCAGTATTTCAGGCGCTATGCACGAAGAAGACGAGAAACGTTTTTTAGTAACTGTAATCAAGGATTTACTTGGTTTGTGTGAACAAAAGAAGGGAAAAGATAACAAAGCTATAATTGCTAGCAATATTATGTATGTTGTTGGCCAGTATCCCCGATTTCTCCGAGCTCATTGGAAATTTTTAAAGACTGTTGTAAATAAACTTTTTGAGTTCATGCATGGTAAGAATAAATATTTCTCTTTCCCTCTTTCTCTCTCTCTCTCTCTCTCTCTCTCTCTCTCTCTCGTAGAAGATTCTTTTCTTAGTTAGTTATTTTGACTATAATTAAATTAATTGTTTTTTTACATTATAGAAACGCACGATGGAGTGCAAGATATGGCCTGCGACACTTTTATTAAAATAGCATTAAAGTGCAGACGACATTTTGTTACTATACAAATTGGAGAAGCAATGCCGTTTATTGAAGAAATTCTTTCCACAATTAGTACCATCATATGCGATCTTCAAACACAACAAGTAAGATAAAAATCACAGCATATTTCTGGTATATATATATATATTCAATTATGTATAATACTGTATAATATATTCTATATACTATATAATATATAATATATATAACATATAATATATATTAAAATACTATATTATAAAATGCTACATAATACTGTATAATATATACTAAATATTATATAGCTATATGCTATATAATATGCAACATTTATCTGATTCTAATATTCTAATATATATGTTGATAAGTACTTATTCTCTAATGTAATATTATAATATTGCAATAGGTACATACATTCTATGAAGCAGTTGGATATATGATAAGTGCTCAAGCTGATACTGTAATACAAGAACAATTGATTGAAAAATATATGCTTCTTCCTAATCAAGTTTGGGACGACATTATAAGTCAAGCATCTAAAGTATGTCACAACATTTGTTCACACACACACACACACACACACATATATATATATATATATAAATCTTTAAAAAATACTTTATAATGCATTTATGTCTATGTATAATTGTATGATATTTGAATCAAAATGTTATTCTTTACCAGAATGTGGATGTCTTAAAGGACCAAGAGGCCGTGAAACAACTTGCCAGCATCTTAAAAACAAATGTTAGAGCTTGCAAAGCTCTTGGACATCCATACGTGATACAATTAGGAAAAATATACTTAGATATGTTGAATGTTTATAAGGTATGCTTTTTCTATTTATATGTGAAAAATTTTTCAAAACAATAATATACTGAACAAGTGCAATTTAACTTCAGGTTATGAGTGAAAATATAAGTGCTGCGATATCTGTAAATGGTGAAATAGTAATGAAGCAACCTTTAATCAAGAGTATGAGAGTAGTAAAAAAGGAAACATTGAAATTAATATCAGATTGGGTGAGCAGAACGAATGATCATCAAATGGTAAGCTTTTTTACTCGAGTATAATATCGAGTATTTTCGCAAGTATTTTTTTCAAAAATACAGAAATTTATTTATTTCTTTATTTCATTTTACATTTTACAATACAAAATACATACAAAATATTTATTGAGATTTCTTTGTTTGTCAGGTGTTGGAAAACTTTATACCGCCATTGTTGGACGCCGTTTTGTTAGATTATCAAAAGACGAATGTTCATTGTGCTAGAGAGCCCGAAGTGCTTAGTGCTATGGCCACCATAGTGAATAAACTAGAAGCTCATATCACTAGCGAAGTGCCCAAAATATTCGATGCAGTATTTGAATGTACTTTAGAAATGATAAACAAAGACTTCGAAGAATTTCCTGAACATAGAACAAACTTTTTCCTTCTCTTACAAGTAAGTGTACATTTATCAGTTTGCACTTTTTATATAACTCTCCGCTATATTCTTAAATTGTATCATTTCATCTTCATTATTTTCTTTAGGCGGTGAACGTTCATTGTTTCCCTGCATTTCTTTCAATTCCACCAGCCCAGTTTAAGCTGGTTCTTGATTCAATTATTTGGGCTTTTAAACATACAATGAGGAATGTAGCAGATACAGGATTACAAATTCTTTATCAACTTCTGTTAAACATTGAACAGCATGAGCAAGCGGGTCAAAGTTTTTACCAAACATATTTTACAGATATCCTACAACATATATTTAGTGTTGTCACGGATACATCGCATACAGCAGGTAAAGAATAAATTTATACTTGCAGATTGATTTACATGAATTATTATAGATACTTATTTGATTGATGTTATTGTATAGGCCTTACAATGCACGCTACAATTCTTGCTTATATGTTTACACTGATTGAACGTGGGAAAATCCAGGTGCCACTTGGCCCTGTACCTGATAATACTTTATATATACAAGAATTTGTTGCAAGATTGCTTAGAGCAGCTTTTCCGCATTTAACTGATAATCAGATTAAAATAACTGTGCAAGGTTTATTCCATCTTAATCAGGATATCACTGCGTTTAAGGAGCATCTAAGAGATTTTCTTGTGCAAATCAAAGTAAGTAACACATGACATTTTTTATCTAAAAACATATGAGCACGAAACAATATTTGTTCACTCTCTTTCTCTCTCTCTTTTGTTTTGAAAAGTATATATTTAGTGATGTAAAAAAAGATAACAATTATCAGAAACAAATATTTAAAAAAAAAA
Organism: Cataglyphis hispanica; assembly: GCF_021464435.1. NCBI lineage: Eukaryota > Metazoa > Arthropoda > Insecta > Hymenoptera > Formicidae > Cataglyphis > Cataglyphis hispanica. The sequence goes on along the minus strand of NC_065969.1, from coordinate 6,132,806 downwards.
TTCCTATAATATCCATTTCTATCTTTTCATCTAGGAATACACGGGTCAGGACGATTCCGAGCTTTATTTGGAGGAACGAGAAACAGCTTTACGGCTAGCCCAAGAAGAGAAGAGGCGGCAGCAAATGGCCGTTCCAGGCATTCTTAATCCTCATGAAATGCCAGAAGAAATGCAGGACTGAATTAACCATAGTCCGTATCCTATCATTTTATGCACATTTGATGAAAAACACTCTGTTAAAGGAATTCTTGTATCCTTTGAGCTGTAATTATCCCTGCGACATCACTGTCATCACCATCATCAAAAATAGATAAAATATTAATTACTTACTAAAATCAAGTCTGCAAAAATATACCCTTGTTAAGGAGGTAAACCCGAAACGTGGTGACTGTTTGTTTGTCTGTTATAGGATTTTAAAGAAATTCGAATTTCTGTTGTGGATATAATGGGACAATTGCCTGCTAACGATGCTATTTCATGTAATGAGATAAAAAGAATTGCTTCTCTCAAAGAGAATCGATTATTAAGGAACCGAGATATCTAGGATATATAAAACTTTTACAGATTAATTCCCATTAATCAGAATTATAAAAATGGTGAATATGGCAAAAGCAACGTTACCATTCTTCAGAATTATCCTCAAAAACGACGCGATATGTTGTATGATAAATTTTTGTATAAGGGATTTCTACACATATGCATATACACACACATACACACACACACACACACACACACACATGTGAGAGATCTATAATATTATTATATTAAGTTTCGTTTTAGCATTTCTATGCGAGTTAAGAGAATGCCTGTAGTCCACAGAAATGTTTTGTGCACACTTTTGGCCATTTAAATTTACCGTTGGATGGATATGAATAATGTATGTATGTATGTAAGCTTACTTGTGATAGCTTATACTAATGTATTGATACATGAATTTGTTATAATATAAATAATACACAAAATTTTTTCCTGTTCCATATTTTTTATTCAGCAAAATAATATCTCTCTTGTATAATTAAAGATATATCAGCTATGATGCCAGTAAAATAATTTCTATTTGCAAAAAGTAATAAATAATAGATGGAATATATTTAAAAGTACTGAAGATCTTGAGGGAATTAAACAAATACGCATGAATGAGAAAATTACATCTACTAGATGAAGGCAAATATATCATATATCTAACAATTTGAACATTCACAAAACCCTGTGTAAAAAAATATATATATATATAATATAAAAAAAAAGTGATCTATATTTAACTTGTTAGATGATTAATGCATTTATTTAATCATTATTATATATACATAATAAGATTTCAATGAATTTGGTAAATTAGTATATTTTATTGTGAACACGTGGATAAGAAATCTTTGGTATAATGTAGTAAGTGCAGTATGTATATAAGGCACTCTTGATAATTTAACTGATATAAAGATACATACAATCCTTATTGCAATGTATTCGTACAATGATTGTCGTATATATGTTAAACCAGTGTAGAACGCGCGTGCAGAGCGTAATACTTATTTATACTTGGTATAAAAGAATACAATTGGATTTTTAAATATTTTCTGAATAACTTGCATAAAATAGTATCGTCACAGCAGGCTTTAAAAATGATGTGTAAATGCGTGTTTTTATCTAATGATCAATAAGCAAAGTTGTAAAGTAATATCATTATTATAATTATTATTATTACTATTATTATTATTATTATTATATGAGCCATACACAGTGGATACCTGTAAATTAAAATGATCACAACATATATTTAGCGCTTAATTAGGTTCCATTCTTTTTTTGATTTATATTCCCAAAATTATAGTTTAGCAATCATATAAAACAATGTTAAAGAATTTTATCTTTGAAGAGACACAAGAGTTATAGCGAAAGAAACAATTTTTTTAATATACATGCTATGTTTATATATAATTCATATTATCGTACCATTAGTCATGTGCGACATTCTATTAAGGTTTTCTATCGAGTTGTCTAATGACAAATTCAAATAAATGATTTTAGTTCGTTATACTATTATCTTGTCTTCTCATTATCTAAAATATTAGCTCTCTCTTTCTTTCTTTCTTATTCATCTCAGTATACTTTTAGTTTCAATAACACTATTAATTATTACATCTTTATCTATCGGCTATCACTAAGAACTGCTGGCAAAAGTAATATGAAAATACAATAACTGTTTTATACATTGATTTAAAAACTACATAGAAAATATGTACTTAAAAATTATATATATTTATATATAAAATCATATATGTATATTTTTTTAAAAAGAAAAAATAAGAGAAAAAGTTGAGAGCGAAAAAATAAACAAAAAATTTGTAATACATTTTCAGTACAACCTAGATCAGATAAAAAATTATACTTGCACATTAAATTAAATAAATAGTAAATATTTTCAAGGTAAAATAAATTTCATCATTTTCGAGCTTCTTTTTTCCATCAAAAAAAAAAAAATGTTGATTCCTAAATAATTGATATATTTGACATATTTCAAAGTATACAATTTATAGAAAATATGAAAATTTTATTATATCACATTTATTATATAAATATAAATATATTTTATATATTTCTCTAAAAAGAAAGATATGTTTAAAGTTTATAAGAAATGCAAATTTTTCTGCTATCTCATTTATATGATATTATAGCGCTGTCCATTGGAGACTATTAGAAAGTTCGTAACATTTGATAATCAAATAATCAAAATCAATCAAAGCAAAGAAGCTTTGGATCTTGTGTTCTGATCGATCAATCAAATAATTTGAAATGTTCGTGGCGTTAAACGGAACACATTTTCTTTGGTAATAAACCACTGATCTCTATATATCACTGGATAGCGTATACTGTGAAAAACTTGTTACGAATTTAAAACCAGGCAGCCATAAAGATAAAGTAAAATATGCTAATATGGCGGCGCTTGCTGGTCAATGAGCAGACAATTTGAATGTTGATGTTCTGGGGCTTGATTCTTGAATGCGTTCGCAAAATATATGTATGCGCAAATTCCATTTCTATGAGAAATCTACAAGTTGATTGGTTAAAAACCATGCAATAACCAATCAATCTGCAACATTTCTGTAAGAGCAGAATTTGCGCATATGTTTCTCTCGCAAACAAATTCCAGAATTGTGCCCTTGTTTTTTTCGGATTAGCACATGTTAAAAACAGACAGGTTTTCTCTCCATCATTATAAATTTAATTACGTTTTTTTATATATTCTTCATTTAGTTTTATATAGTTTTATATTTTATGCACATTTTCCATTTATTATTTACGTCTTCTATTTAAAAGATTAGTTTTTTAGAATTAAAAGTTGCATATATAATATGTATAATTTATGTTTCAATTAAAGTGAATATATTGTACGTACAGTAAAAATTACTTTTTATAATAATAATAATATTCCCATAATATAATACTGTAATTTCTACGTTTTAACTATAAAAATCTTTTAAATCAGTATTTATATTATTACGGCTATTTGAATTTACCACCTAAAATTACATATTTTACTTATCAAAGATGGCTGCTGGGCCTTCAAATCGTAACACACTTCTTGTGACTTTTTTCCATATACATATATGTCTATATTTTTTCCACAGTATACGCCATTCAGTATATAGAGATATATAGAGATCAGTGTGATAAATCCACGGACATAATATAAAGGCCCTTGCACAATGCGAGGTGATAGCGATAGAAATAAAGAAATAGCGATAGCGATAGGCAATACCCAATGAAAACACTGCTTTTTCAAAAAAGCAAATTTCTTATTGGATATTATTTATCACTATCGCTATTCCCTTATTCCTATCATTATCGCCTAGCATTGTGCAAGGACTTTAATTCATAAACATAAGTATATCTAGGCTTTAGAATTTAGAACATATAGAAATGGAACGGGAATAGCAGATTGAAAAGTGTCCGAAGGAAGTGAGAAAGAAAATCATCAGTTGTTTCTCTCTCGTGAGTAACTGCTCGAAAGTGCGCATGCGTACTATTTGCTTTAAGAGCGATTAATGATATCATTCCATTGTCTCTACCAATAAAAGATTCGAATTCATAATAAAATATAGTGATTAATCGATCTGGGTCGGATTAATTCGTCCATTCGAAAACGCTAATAAAGGCCGTATTACACCATATTACTCGGTTGCGATTGGGATTACAGTTGACAGTTGCAGATTGACCAATCAACCGGCAAGCTGCTTTGCTTTAATTGGTTAACAACCATCAACCGCAACCGTCAACCGTAATCCCAATCGCAACCGAACCCGCAACATGTAATGTAATACAGCCTTTAATATAGCATCAAGTGTGTTACATATTACATTTAAAAGTTACTAGTTTTTGTATAGTCTGCTACGTCGCTGTCAAAATTACTTGTTCATGCGTGTATGATATGTATTATGTACATATATGTCTGTAATTAGTAAAAGTAAAATCATCGCATAAATAAAGCGACGAATGCCAAATGTCATATAAAATGGCTTTATTTGAAGTATTTTACTACGTTACATATTAATTATGTGGTATATTAACGAGTAAGAAAGAGAGAGAAATCTTTGCGTATAACGGCTCTTTCGTGCATCTTTTACTTTGCGTATGTATATGTACAAAGTGAAATGTATTATAAGTGTCATTATAAAGATAAATTAGATAACATTTCTATTCTCATCTAATCTACTAATTTTAATTATTTTCTATATGTAATATTTCTCTAAATTATCAAGCAATCTTGAAATGCAAATTTTTTAACCTTGTTCTCCTTCTGTTCTGTAATGTGTTATTTTATTATTTAATTATTAATTGTGTTTTGTTTGTAAAACAATATTACATTGCAATTATATTGTATATAAATACACACACACACACATACTAATATTTTTGTAAATTTATATTCACAAACAATCAGTTTAACAATATGGATTTTCAACTCCTTTTAATTTCCCTGTTTGTATAATTTTTTGTAGAGCTTTCAAGTATGTTTTGAAATAAAGATGCCATCTGAAACAAATGCTATGGGCAGTATTTCTAAGCAAAAAGAAGATAATGAGAAATCTAATGAACAATCTATTACATTAATGACTTTAAATACTACGAGTCCAGAATCAAGTGTATCTACAAAACAATTAGACAATGATCTTGCAAATGTTAATAGCGATAAAGTATCTACATCAGATCATCAGATCAAAATTAAGAGCTTAAATTCAACTGAAGATACACTTTCATCTACTAGCTCTATAACGACAAATGATTCACTAGATAGTATATGTCCC